>NC_056607.1:2996046-3266213 GCF_018340385.1 Cyprinus carpio | reverse complement strand
CCAGCGCGGCAGGAAATTTTTTTTTTTTTTTTTTTATCACTAATTGATGGATTGTCTAAAATAATAAAAAGAAAAGGCCTAGTCCTGAAGCCCCGCTTCGGACTAGGTCATGAAAATTTGCCCAAGCCCAGCCGCTTGCCTAAAAAGTTTGGGGTGAAATGGCAGGCTCTAGCGCATAGGTCTCAAACTCTTTTTGTTAACTTTTAAAAAACTTTTTCGTCATGCTAACCAACAAACCTTCTTCACTGACACGGTGCGTTATATACAGATCTTATACTGTCTACACTATGACTATTGTAGTCTTTCAAAGGACAAATGGGTGGAAAAACGTGGCGCGTGAAAAATAGATCTAAACAACATCAAAATGCAGCCCGGAGCAAGGCCCTCTAGGCGCTTTGGGGGAGACCATGGGAGGTCACACACTGGCACAGCCCCTTGCGGACGGTATTGTACTTTATAAGCCATACTACTAAGCGCAAATGGATAATTTGTATCTCAGATATTAAAAAAACAATTCAAAGAAACATGATGACTGTGACCACAATGTGAACCAACAGGTTATTCGCACAGATTGCATCGAAGCCACTCAGTATTACAATTATTATGAGATTATGTCGTAACCACGTAGTGGTCGCGTAGTGCAGTGCGCTTCAGGAAACGGAGCCCTTCCCAGTCACTCTGCTGATTGGTTGTGAGTATTTTCATTGATTTTTGATTGTGTCTAGAGCAGCTGTGTAAACCTGGTGTGGCAAGACAATTTGGCTTGTTTGCTGAGCCTTAGCATGCCTGAGGTTTAGGCAAACAGTAGGTGCGTTTATCATCTCGTTTGAGGTGTTGTGATCGCTTTTTAAACGTCGAGTCAAGAATCACGAAAAGCTCCATGGTTAACACGACTCAAATTCGACTAAACCAATGTGCCCAAACCGGAACTGGAAAATGCTAATCGGTTTGGGACAGGGGTGGGAAAAGCCTTAACGATAAAAAACCCCAAAAAAATAAAGTTTCTGCCATGTAAACACTTGCGTAAGAACTTATTACTGTACGGCATTCATGCAATAGTCGCTAAAGGTAAGATTCACATGTTGAATTTTAGATTTAAAACACAGCAGAACATCTTCGTAACGACTTGCTGTAGTGATAAACTAGGCCATACAGTGCCTCTCATGACCGTGAGTGGCCAAACGGAATCTGAAATGAAATCGCGCATTTTTTTCAGCTTGCTCAGCTGTAGAAAATAAGACTGTGGTGACGGTATAGCCCAACTTAAAATAAATAACTTGACCAAAAGTTGACGGTTGTTACATCATGTGTAATCTTCACTCATTCACCAGATGCAGATTTCACCTCGGCGTCTCCTGTCCGCTCTTGCTGCTATTTCTTGACATATCAGGTTTCTCCATAGCCAGGACAATACCCATTGCTAGCAGAAAACAGGCTTACCTCGTCTGGGACTATTTGCTTTGTTACCTTATCTCACTCTCCCGTGTTGGCATTAAAGAACTCTCCTTGGATTATATGGTGTAACGCAACTCATTGGTAAGAAGGGTGTGTGTGTTGCTATTTAAGTAGCCTACAGTAAACCTTTAGTCGCACAATACAAATAATTTCAGAGGTGACTTACAGGGTGGTTTAATTGGTTTACTGGTATTATAATTCCCTCACTGCTTTAAAATTAATAAAATGATGGCGAATAGATGATGCTTTTGTGTTGGATCAACTGGCTGAGATCAAACTGTATTGTGTTTTATTTTATAATAAGAGAGATATCTGTTGCACCTTAGTTTATTAGAAACGGCCAAATGAGAGAATTCAGTTTGGTTCTGTTTGGTGTGCGTAAACTAATAGAAATTGGCTGTATACTTTCGATGAATGTGACTAGGGTTTCGGCCCACATGACTGATCTCTCGATTGACCACAAGGGATTCAAATATTCAGTCCTGTGTAGTACTCAGCAAGAGCATCGAAGTTGAGTAAAAATATTAAACGCACAAACACTGGGTGCAGTTTTTCGCGCTGGAATTTGTAGGCTATTTGTTGTCATCTTATTTTGGGATTAGATAACGTCGCATGTAAAAAGTCCACCGCATCGTTTCAATGGGAATGACAAAAAAATTTTGACATGTAAATGTGGCTATGGTTACGCTTTAGATGATTGTACCTTATTCAAAGGTGACAACACACTAAACCTTATGTATAAGAAAAACAATGTTTCTGCCTCTCACCTTACATGGCGTGTATAGACCGCAAAGGTACAAACCAAACGCTCTGGCCAGAACAAAGTCAGCAGGTTTGGATCTCCCCCTGAGCGTTGATCTCGGGAGATTCTGGGGTTTAATGAGTTCCTGTGAAGAACACGGTGAGCACCGTGACAGAAGGCCAGTCCCTGGAGCAACGTGGAACAGGTAAAACTTCTGAAACAATAACAGACCAAAACAATTAGAAACAACACACATTAGACGGGGACTATTTAGCCTTGCGGGACTACATTTGTTAAAAGCATCATTAGCCCACAAATTTTTATAGTGTCATAAAATTTCACTGGTCTCTTTATTTATATATATCACTAGATGAAGAGATGTTTTCTATGCTGATTTTGAAGATGACTGAGGACCTCATCTGCTCGGATATTGAGTTGGGCAAGTCCATTACACGAGGAGGGAACATTTAAATTTAAAAGTCAGTGAAAGTGATTTTGTTGGCCTTTCTGGGGATGGCACTATCAAGCCCATTCCACGTTGCAGAACAGAGGCTCCTGGAGGGGCACAATAAGTCTGAAGTAATGAATTTAGGTAAAGGGGTGCAGGAGTCCAGTAGTTGTTTTGTATGCAAACATCAATGCCTTGAATTTGTGCGAGCAGCTATTGGTAGCCAATGCAAATTGATGATCAGAGGGGGACGTGCCATGACGTGTTCTTTTCGGCTCGTTAAGAGACTAATCTTGCAGTCCGCATTCTTGAATTAATTGTAAAGATTTGATAGAAACTGACGGAATAGACTGCCGCAGAGCCATTGCAAGTAGTCCAGCCAGAACAAGAGCTTGAACAAAGGGAGTTGTGGGCATGTCTGAAAGACAAGGGCATTGATCTATCTTGATGTTGTATAAAGAATATCTGCAGGACCGGCAGTTTTAGCAATGTGGTCTGAGAAAGTCTAGCTGATCATCAATCATAACTCCAGGTTTTCTGGCTGTTTTTTTGAAGGATGTATGGTGTGAATGTGCCTTACACTTGATGGGTGAAATGTAAGCGAAACGATGGGGTGTGCCTGGAAATCCACAAAGCAGTTCTTGTCATTGTCCATCTTAGGGCTCTGATGTTGAAGGTGATGGTTCTTCATCCAGCAAGAAATGTCTGTGTAGACCAAGCTGAGATACGAGCAGCTATCGTCAGGATCATCATCCTTGTTTTAGGGTGAGGGTGGGTGAGGGACTTCTGATGGGCAATAGGCTCTCATAAACTTTCTCATGACTTTCTGGCTGGCCAGGAAACCCCTTTACAGGTAGAACATTTTCAAGTAACACCATTTGTACTCTTACTATGAAACATAAACATCACTAATCCGCACTGCTGTAAAACCCGTGAGATTTTCCCTGCTTATAGACCTATAGTTAGTAGAAATCTAGAGAAAATCTCACTTTTTTGCATCTGCACTCAGAATCTTGGCTAGCAATCATCCCAGTGTGAAAGATTCATAGGGCCTCAATGACATGTAGTAGCTACTATATGTCAATAATAAACTATTAATGTGAAATACTGGTAATCGAACTATTGCTTAATGTACAAATTTGGACTCGCGAGGAGGCCTGGTTTCTCCCAGGTTTTTTTTTTTCCAGTTGTCACCACAGGTTGTTTTGCCACAGTCGGCTCTTTTGACTTAGTCACCTAATGATCCAGCAATATTATGGACCTGAATTTCACAGGACAACATTGGAAGAGAACTGAAATGGAAGCTGGATGATGACATCATTGAAATCAACACCTAGACGGTCCTTTAACTGAAAATTGGTCTGTTTTACTAATGTCCTCTCTTTTAATTAATTTAAATTTTTGTCTGCATAATTGAATCAGTACTCGCTCATTAGCTCCCCTGTTTCGCTCAAGATGGCATGCACCGCCCCTCTTATCGGCTAGCGCCTCTATATGACGCAATCTGTATCATATAACAGTGCTATACTCTGAACGTGGCTTCAATAGGTGGACACTTGAGCTCGGAATGGATACCAGCCTGCACGCCATCATGAAGCGGATGTTTACACAATCCCATCCCAGGCACTTCGGTTTGCCCCATCTAGATTGAGCAGGAATTTCGGTTCTAGCATCATAGGGAACAGCTATCTGCACATCAAGGTACACATTACAAATCTATATAGACTAAATAACATCACTTTTAGGACATTAGTTAATTCTTATATATATTATATATATAGATTGTTTCATGATAATAAGTTAACTATATATGAAAGCAAGAATGTTTTAATCCTGGAGAGCCACAGGCCAAATACCACATTTTGGATACTTTTTGCTACACTGATTGAATTTGATCCGTGAACTAAATTGAGTGTCATCATGAGGAATGACAACTGAAACCACTGGTTTAACCGCAATTTTTTCCTTAGGCATAAAATGACACATTACCTGAAATATTTACAAATATTAACTGATATTGGAAAAAAAGTGAATAATAATCTTGTAATGTGTCAATGAAAATTCTTTTTTTGAGAATATTGTTTGCAGTTAACTTTCATAAATTTTGTGTAACTCTTATTTGTCAAAATTGTTACTGTCAGGGGTTAAAAAAAAGACATAAATAAAAATAAAAATAATAAATAATACATTCTGGCACTTTTTTTTTTTTTCATATTGATGTTAAGCAAACATTTTTTAAACTTTGCTAACATCAATATACAGTTCGCGTCACATTCACATTATCACTAAAAGCTGTGTATAAGCTCCAAAAGGATTCACTCTTCACGAGGGCAAGGATATGCCAGGGACTGTTGGACGAGTCCATAAATCTCTTCCGGTGCTTGGTGAAGAAAGTCAAACACCACGTAAAGCTTTATTTTCTGTGTGTATCACATCATGCAACCTGGGTGAGGGAAAACAGCCCCTGTAAGGCAACCAGAAGCATAGGGCAGTTTTTCTAAAACTGGCCTGTAACACTGACTGAGTTTGACTCCTACATTATGATGTGAAACCACAAGTTATGCACGTGAGGAAAAAATTCAATCATCTAGGGCTCCATTTTCCCAAAAGCATCATAATTCCTAACATTGATGGCAGGTCAGTTGGTGACACACTGTTTTCTACGATCAACTGTAAGTGTCAGGATGCTTTTTGAAAATGCAAGCCCCAGGACTGAAGTTTAGACTCTGTATATACATACTATGACTATGTTTGGTGTGTGATTGAGCTCTTTTAGCAGAGAGATCTTCACGTATGGCAGTGCTGGTGAACACCTTCAGTCTCTCTGAAATCAAACAATAAATAGATATGTCAATCAAAGACGTGCCATTTAACCACAAACATATGTTTACATCGACTAAATGAACATCATATAAGCTTGCTAAAATACCCCCTACGTCTTCCGACGGCTCCGTTTATTTGTGTAATACTACGTTCATTATGGTTAAAGCCTTTGAAGTTAATTACCAACCGTATGCATTAACTAATGTTAACAAAGTGAAACTTCATCCATCTGTTTTTGGTAAACGAACATAAAATGTGTAATTCTGGATTAATCTACATCAGCAGTGGTACATGTAACGTTACGTTAGAGGAAGGCACTTTAAGTTACAATTAGCAGAGTGTGATGTATGCAATATTTCAATCTAAACCACTAATGACAACAAAAATCTGACTACGCAACAAATTTTAACACATAGAAAAAGAAACTGGTGAACAAACACTTACGTGTCTAATTCGAATTTTCCTTTAGGGCAACTGTTTCTCCGGTGACCTTTTATTCTTGCTTTTATAAACAACCCCGGATGTTCCCATCTCCATCTTCTCGACTTTCTGAAAAGACTCCATGTCAAATTGGCCCCTTTCCGGGGAAGGGAACAAACTCTGCAACACTCTAATCTTTTGTAAAACAACGGCCTGTATGAAGAAGAAGGAGTACTTTAGTAGTTATCAAACGGCAATCAAAAGAATTTAAAAATCAATATTTTTTGCATTTCTTAAAATTATGGGCGCCTGAAAAAAACCATGTCACAACTTATTATCCGTACCGCTGTTCCAGCGTTTTCATACAGCACCGCTTATTAGAGCTTGCAAACGCACAAACAAGCCCCCGCCCTCTGGGCCAACGAAGAAACGTGCATCCAGAGAAGTTTCAGGCCTTCTAAAACAATCAACTGAGCGATTCAACAAAGCCCTCCCACTTGACGGTTAAAACCGACCACACATAAAACTTTATGTCCGTATGTCCCTAAACCGGTCCTAAACCAAATGCACTGAGGGGGAAAAATAACGTCCGCCCTCCTGATTGTTTACGAAAGGGTGCTGGACATTCAGTTGTTGCCAAGTCCGCGGTTTTACTGCAGGAATGGAGCTACTTTTAAACACCTGTTCCCGATGGTTGCTTTTCATGGATCCGCGGTTTGAAGCGGACCCCAGGCCAATAAATCAATGTGATAATTTATCAATCTGGCATGCCAATTTTTACTGGAGGCATCCCGGCGAAAAAACGTGTATTTTTAAAAAAACCCCCTCCGGAATGCGGATTTTTATCCGGGGAACTCCCTACGAGAACAAATGAGCTAGTTTTGAGTAGCTATATTAGGTGCTGGTTTATTTTGCGTTTCGTTTTGTGAAAACCCCTAGGGCGGCTACCCTTCCGAGAAGTTCTCAAACGAACACATTGGGAAAACGATGACTAATAATAGCACATTGGCAAAAACGGGCTTGGTCGACTCTATTCATACCCGATGATAGACTGCTGCTTTCAAACGTGACGTGTCTTTTTGTGCGCACGCGCGCGCTCTAGAGACACTTACGTTATCACGCTTAATTACAATACAGTTTCAAAGCAAGCTTCACAATATTAAACTGTGAAATAATAGTGTTGATGTTGCAAAATTCTAAGCAGTATGAAACGAATTTCCACTGTAAGTTCTGCCCTGCAGAAGAAAACTGTCATTTTTAGCTAAATATAATGGTTAACAACAGGGTCATGTTGCAAAGTTCATAGTTGTGGAAATTCCATGAAAATAAACCTGAAAATTGTAACGTTAAATGTAAATATAAGCCACATATATGTAGGTGTTTAGTCAGAGGTTTGTGTGGGGGGGCGTTGGATATTATGGATAATATGGATATTATGAGGAACACTTCTCAACAGGAGTCACCCAGTCTCCTGACCCGACCCGGTGGCTGCGCACAGCGCAAAATTAGCCGTAAACGACTGTGCAAACCGGAATGAAGCAGATTTCAAAATACAAACCTCTTCAAGAAAATGGCGGAAGTCGTGGAACTGCATAAACTCAAGGTAAGAAACACTTTATGTTTAGTGTTTGGGTCGAGCTGTAACAGCAAGCTGTTCTTAGCTGTGCTATGATGAAAAAGTCGAGATATATTTAACGTTTCAAGCTTCATTCAGCACTCATGTTGCTCAAAAATCTAGGCAGCTTCCTATAGACAGAGCGTTTTGACTCTAGCCTCAAACATCGTGAGCTGTGTACCTTTCGTTCCTCGATGTAAAACATTTTACTTAAAAACATTTTAGCTCAATCTTTAAGAGACTTCTAAATGCGACTTTTACTTTGTTCCCTCATGCACTCAGGCACTACGTTAAACTAAAGTGGTTTATCAAACCGTTTCATTCTAAAAAATAAAACCCAACCAGCACGTGTTCTTCGTCCACTACAAGTGCCTAAAAAGTGGGCTATAACAATAGACATCGTATTTTAAAACAAGTTAGTTGCTTACTTTTTTTTGGCCATCATAGTCTATCGACACCTAGCGTGCCTTCCTTAACCGCATTTTTGGGGCGTATAATGCTCTGAAAATTTTACTGAACGGCGTACGTAAACAACTTGTAAGACCATACATTGACGTAGACAAAGATGAAGAGTTTTTCTCTTTCTCTATTTTTGTTTATTATTTTTCCCCTTTTATGTATGTATGTCATGGTACAGTCAATTTATTTAGAACTCATTTATCCAACTTTGTGGAACTGACCAAACCGGTTTCACACTGCAGATATGTGATTTGTTTGTGTAAATGTAAGCCCAGTCATTATAACTAATATAATCTTCACAGTTGGCAGAGCTGAAGCAGGAATGCACTGCTCGTGGGCTGGATGCCAAAGGAAATAAAGCCGATCTGATTGCCCGGCTGCAGGCTTACCTGGAAGAGCATGGTATGCATTTGCTAATGCAAGATATCTCAGCCAGCCATACTTTTTTTTTCTTTCTTAACCAGTTCTGATTACAGTTGTGTTCTTAGACATCTAATATCAAAGTTGAGTATAATACTTTACCTATTTAATGACATTCTACTCCTTTTTTTTCTTAAAGAGGTTGTTAACCCAAAAATTTAAATTCTGACATCATTTACCCACTCTCATGTTGTTTCAAATCTGTATGAATTGATTTTTTTTTGCTGAACACTAAAGATGATAATTTTAAAGAACGTTGGTGATAAAACAGTTTTTGGTCACCAGTGACTTCTATACTTTTTGCCTATGCCTGTTTAACATTTTAAAATGTGGTTTTAGAAGAAGTGAATGAAGAGGAAGTTCTGGAAGAATATGGTGAGGTAAGTTTTCTCAGAAGTAATTTTTCCATTGGTTTTTTCAGGGCAAAATCTAATAGATGCACACTAAATGTAGTAGCTACAGCGTTATTTCATAGAAATGAAATGCATTGTGCATGTTTGACTAGTTTATACCAGGATCTGATCACATGTGGCCATGAAATGATTTCGATGGGAAGGGTCTCTGGTTTCGTAACTACATGAATCACTTGCTATGTATAATGCATGTTAATAAAACACAAAAAAGAATGCATAAAAAGCACAGTTTCCCTGTAGGGTTTCAGCACCTCATTAGGTGCTTACAATCACTAATATCCATAATCTGTTTGGAATGGATCCGATTTCTGAAAGTTCTGTTTTTGAACCTTAAACGTTGCTCTCCAGTTCACGTAGCTCATGTACATGTTACATGATGTATTCTGCACAAAACTACAGTGCCTGCTTGGTGCACAGTGGTTGTGTTAAGAACAAATGTTTTTGAATATGGCTAAGAAAATGGTCAGGCCGTGCAGTTTTGGAGTACTGTACTGAGTTCTTTTTCACTGTTTATTGCATTTCGCTCTTTTTAACATTGGGCACATCCTGTGTGTTTTCTTATTCTTCAGTGCTAATTTTATTGCTCTAACATGGCTAAATAATCAGTTTAAAAATCTCTATCCATTCACACTTATATCATTGTCAAGATATATATATATATATATATTAGTCATACAGCCCTAGTTATTCTTTGACAAACTTCACCTATCTAGTTTTATTTTAAAGCGTAACAAAGTATTTTGGATGATTGAAGGGTAAATAGGTGGTCCTTTACTGTCCAGGATACAGCAAAACAAATAAAAGTTTACCTTTTCAAAATAATGTGGTCACGTGCCTCTCTGATCTCTCTTTGGAGTTAAATTAAACAGATCACCTGTGATGATGAATTATTATTTTTTTATTTTTTTTACTGTAAATTAACAGATTTTTAATCGTGTTTGTGTCAGGACTCAGGTTCCAGATGGGACAACATTCATAGTGTTTGATTTGCTCAATGTAACATACTGCATGTGTTTTAGGAGACCTTTGCCAAAGAAGAGACTGATGTCCAGAAGCAAGAGCAAGAGTTTACTCCTCCTGAAGTGTATGTCATTCCCCTTTCACTTATACATCAGCATACATTGCACATGGTGTATATAAAAAAAAAAAAAATAAATGCCACACTATAGTTCTAGCCTTGCCTGAAGATTAGTGTTTGGAAATGGGTTTGTTTATTCACTGTGCTCTTGATTTCAGGGTGACTGAGAAAAAACTGGTCAAGATTAGCCCTCCTGCTGCAGTTGGTGAGGTAATGATCTTTACTGAAACCACATACGGTGTTAGTCAAACCACATTTGTCATACTTATGACTATTATTATTATTATTTTTTTTTTATTTAAAGATTCTTACCATGTCACTGAGTTTAGACACTACAGCCCTTAAAGGGATACTCCACCCCAAAATGAAATTTTGTCATTAATCACTTACCATGATTCATTTCCGTGATTGTTGTTCCAAACCCGTAAAAGCTCCGTTCATCTTTGGAACACAATTTAAGATATTTTGGATGAAATCCCGTGAGGCCTGTGACTGTACCATAGACTGGCAAGTAAATAACGGTGTCAAGGTCCATAAAAGGTATGAAGGTCGTCTTCAGAATACTCCATCTGCCATCAGACGTGCAATCTGGGTAACATGAAGCAATGGGAACACTTTTTGTAAGTGAAGAAAACAAAAATAACGACTTTATTCAGTAATTCCTGTGTCAGCAGTCTCCTCTGTGTCTCTCCATATCACTGTATGTGGTGTATGTGCTTCTGTGTCATCCGCGCCACAAGTATGCACTGTTTTCTTTCAAATCAAAGCTAAATACACATAGAAACAGTGCATCTTTGTGGCACGGATGATACAGAAGAGCATACACAGCATACGGTGATATGGAGAGACACAGAGGCGACTGTTGACACAGGAATTATTGGATAAAGTCAATATTTTAGTTTTCTTCGCTTACAAAAAGTGTTCCTATCGTTTCATATAACCCAGATTGCACGTCTGATGGCAGATGGAGTATTCTGATGACGACTTTCGTACCTTTTATGGACCTTGGAACTGTTATTTACTTGCCAGTCTATGGTACAGGCTCAAGCCTCCTGGTTTTCATCCAAAATATCTTAAATTGTGTTCCGAAGATGAATGGAGCTTTAACGGGTTTGGAACGACATGGGGGTAAGTGATTAATGACAACATTTTCATTTTGGTACTTCACTTTGGTATTTTGATACTATTAAACATTTGTGAAGCTTTTTTGTGAAATCACAGCCAGGTGGCACAAAGGGGTGTTTTGCTCCAGTAGGGCATTATTTATGTGCATTATTTATGATTTAAATCCTATGGTATATTCTACATGCCATAAAATAAGTAGTTGCAGTATTTAAATTATTATTTTCATTGCAGAGGCTTCAGAAAAGAGCAGAGCGCTTCAATCTTCCACCGGATGCAGACAGCAAAAAGGCGGCACGAGCAGCAAGGTTTGCTTGTTTGAGAGAGATTACATTAAATGTCATTAAAAGAGGGTCGAAGACTGCATTTTACTCAAAATAAATTCTCAGAATTCTTCAGTGTTTGGACTGTGCAGTGGTCTTATGTAAGAAAACAAATTCTCATTTTTCTGTGTCAATAAGACAAATCAACATAACTGTTTGTCAAACATTCAAATCACTTTAAAGTAGAAATAAAATTTGAGAACAATAGTAAATTGCACATGCATTCTAGAGAAACAAACAGACTTGTAACTGTAAAATTGGACCTGTCAAATGGGGAAAGATGACATGTGAACGTATTCATGGGTATCATCTCTTAGCTTTAATATTTATGTAGATTATTTTGTGTGTTTTGAGACCTCTATATATCTTTAATTCCTATTCTTGTTTTAATAGATTTGGTTTGGAAGTACCTGAATCTGTGTCATCCAAAGGTGAGTTGACATCTAATATGTGTACAGTGCATCTCAGCTGTTTTCAGAAGTCCTTTTGTTAAAATACTGCTGCTATTGGTTATTTTCAAATAAGTTTATTATGTGTTGTGCCGCTATGATGCTGTTGTCATGGGTAAGTCCATGATATTATCTTTTATTATAAATTTTATTATTATTTTTGTGCGACATATTTCTTCTGCTGCCACACACATTTTTTATACACATTTATTAACAACATCCACCAACCACATTATTTAATAATGAAGAAATAAGTTTTCCTCTGTGAATGTGTGAGACTTCTGCATAATTAGCTCCTGTAGGGAAATGATGAGAAGAATAACAGTGCAATAAACCGTAAAAATGTTTGTGGTACAACTCAGTGTGCTTATAATTAAAACAATGTATTTAAATGTTATGGTAAGAAACACCAGTTTGCAATATCAAGTAGCAAAGGAAGCTGTTTTGTACAACTAAATATAGCTGGAATCGGGTGACACCAGAAGCCAGACACATTAGATTTACAAATGGCTGTTCCAGCTCTTACGGGAAAATAAGGTGGATTAAAATAGCATCATACAGTACTTAAAAAATAAAAATGTTTAAAATAATTTTAAAAAATAAAGTTGCAAATGAAAGATATGACATGACATTTGAACAACCAGTCAGTCACTAAGTACAGTGTTTTGATCTGATTTTCTTTGTGATGATAGTTGGTCATGACCAACTGCAATGAATGACTCATTGATTCAGTTGTTTTACATTTTTAGTCTGATAATGTCTTTGAATTTGTTTGTTTATTAAAAGATTAAAATTATTTATTTTCTTAAAACTGGCACATAAGTCAGTCATTTGAATTTGGACATCAGTGCTTGCTCTGTGTTTGTTGTGTGCAGAATATTGTGGAATCCAGTCTTAAACTTAGTTTCAAGCTGCAGTGTCTTATTAATGAAAAGTTCCATATTCATAGAAATGTTCATTTTTTTTTTTTTTTTTTTTTTTTTTTTTTAGGAACTTCAGCCAAACCAAATGTGAGTAATTTGGGTGCACATTTTCATTGGGGCTTGGAAATTGAAATGTGAAACAACTTTTGAAAATCTCTGCAAAACCACTAATAAATGTGCCACTCTTCTTTCAGGTTGAGGTTTTAAAGAAGAGAGCAGAACGTTTTGGCATGAATGTCTCTTCAGTTTCTAAAAAGGTACCTTTTATCATATTTCACTTACAACTTACAAATGACATTTGTCTTGCATAGTAGCTATTTGAATGTTTTGTGTGTGTTCACAGATTGAGGATGATGAAAAGCTTAAGAAGAGGAAGGAGAGATTTGGCATTGTCACAAGTGCAGCGTCTGCTGGAGCCAGTGATGCAGAGGTATGGGTTCTGCTGGTAAACTGGTTTTAAAAGGTTCATTAAATCTATGTGTGATGATCAGTGTTTATATGTGAATAAATGCCTATTGAAATCTGTTCATCATGTAAAGTGATAGTCTCTCAGGAGACTTTTACAATGTCCGTGCTTTTTCAAGCTTGAAAATGTTGATTACGTAGATTTTTGATAGATGGACGGAAGCTGAGAAAATATTACAAAGTATCTGTGTTCTGAGGATGAACAAAAGTTTTATGAGTTTGAAATGAGTTTTCATTTCTGAACACAGGAGAAGCAAATTCACCGCTCTGTTCAACTTCATCTGTTTTTTTTTTTTCCTTTTCTTTTTCATTGCATATATCTGTTTAGAGTTTCCCCTTCTCATTTATTCATGTAAATGTATAGAGGGTATGCACTGCACAGCCACACTGAGTAAAATGTCTTATATTTCTGGAAAATTGTTCAGGTTATCTTTGTTGGAATAAATAATGGTTCTGCAAATTTGATAATATTTTGTGGGGCGACTAACATTGCCTACCATACAAGAGACAAGGTAGGGTCACTTTGTGGCAGGACTGGTTTCACCATCACCTCCATATGATCAGGTTAAATGTAGTGTATAATTTAGACAAAGGACAGAAGGGATCTTTTAAAAATAAAGCGAGGCTCCTATTTATATCAGTATTGACCATGTTACAATCTTGTGTTTCTCACTGTATAACCCTTCTCCTCACCCCACCCTCTCTTTCTTCTTCAGGCAAAGAAGCGAAAACGTGCTGAGCGGTTTGGAAATGTATAAAAAATGGATCTTACCCTTTTTGGACTTTTTCTATTAATTTTTTTAAGTGTTCTTTGCTGTTCATTTTGTGATAAGCTTGTAATCCCTGTAGTGTCATGGTTGTTTATCTGCTATTTACATTAAAAGTACCCCAGTTCCTTACTAATTTCTCTCTTTTGTCTCGTGATGTGATAGATGATTTGCATTTGGCATCAGTGTGTGTGGGTTCTTACGGTATTGATATGCGTCCTTCAGAAGTAGATCAGGAAAGGTGTACCTACTAGTTGCTAGAGCTGTAATGATACATTGATGTGGATCGATGCATGGAATTAAATGATTAATGAACTGTATCAATGCAAAGCATAAAAAAATTGTTTACGATCTCAAAGCATGCATGGGTTTAGTTACGAATAATCTTTATACTCCACTGAAGAAAAGTCACCAACATTTTGGATGGCCTGAGGCAATGAGTAAGCACATTATTCTGTTTTTAGAAGAACTATTCCATTAAAGCTGCTAACTCTCACAAGTCCACCAGTGGGCTCATTGTTATTACTAATTTGGAACCATTATATGTTATTCTAGAACATAAATTAATCTCTACACAAACCCTATATCATTGGAAAGTAGTTTTCATATTTGACCACCATTTTTGAGAGAGATGATGGAACTCTGCAGCTCTGGTTGTGGAGCTTGCTGACTGGATGCCTCCTGCTCCTTCTGCTTCTCAGCTTTCTGCAGGATATGCTGTCACAAACCAAAACAGATCAGGCTTTCCAGCAGTGCCTACACTTTAAGCACAGGTTTTGCCACAAGAAAAAAAAAACCCTATTATCTGCATTGCATGTGATGTACCGCTTCACTTCTTGCCAAATGAGTTGGCAGCCTATTATTACATACTTTTTCACACACACTGAGGTAGTACTCCAGTATATGTTTGCATACTATCATACAAACTTATAAGTTTGAGTTTATAGTAACAAGTCAGCTTTGGGGTGGAACAGCTTCAATTACTTAAAAAAAAAACCTTCAGTTTCATTTTATTAAGTAAACTGAAGTAAATTTAAGTTATTTACTTCTATATGTGTACTAAGTACAAATGTATGTAGTAACTATGCCAGTATCAATGCACTAGCTGTATATTTGTATTGTACTGTTTCAATATTTTACATAAAGTATATTTGGAAAGACTACTTTAGAAAATGAACTTGAAGTATAAAGCTCATATACCAAAAAAAAAACTTTACAATTTTTTTTTTAATATTTTATTATTTATAATATTTTATTTATTATAAACAATTTACAGTTACTTGTAAATGTAGAATTTACAAGTAATTGTGCTTTCACTGTCACTTAGTACTTACGTCATAAATGTATGTATGTAACGAATATTGTGGAATTTCCACTGCTAAACAGCACAACAAATCTGGGTATAAAGTCTTTTTCTGAAAATATATTTAATATTTTTTTATGGCCCCTTATCAGTGTCCTTACATTTCTGTTCTTCTTAGTTTACAATTGACTTTCTCAAAACTACACGTGTGTGCATGTTGCTTACATGTACAGAACAATTCATTCTAAATAAAGTGTCTTTAGACGTTAATGAGGAAGACTTTGAGCCAAAACATTTGTGTCTTTTCTCATCAGTGATGAATGTAAAATAAAACGTAAAAAGAAGACTGTTCTAATTATTCTACAATTAGAATTTAATGACCCATTAATATGCTTAAAAAAAAGACTCATTAGGTGTCAGTGTTTCAGTTTTTCTTTTCTGAGGACAATTTTGTTTGTCTCTCTTATCTGACACACTCAGTTGAGTAAATGCAGCTCTTTTTAACAAGCTAATGATCTCCTAATGAGTTAATGATCCAGATCACAAAATGTGCGGTGCTGTTGGGGAGCAGATTAAAAGTCCTCTGATTTGTGGCAAGACTCAAAGGCAAACACTTAATTATGGACAAGAAGACAAATTCATTCAGTTTCCATTCACTTTTATTTGAAGATTATATTGACGTGAACTTCTGAAATATTGTTTTTGTTGTCTGTAAGTGATTGTTTGTTGGGCATCTTGTTAGTGACTTTATTAGGTCTGCATACATGATTTATTAGTTAAGGCATTGTCATGTTATGCTCATATATAGTAATAGCACCATATTATGCACAATACTGAGTCACATATTTGCTGATTATTCACTACACTACAAGCATCATCGTAAACAGCACGTGTTTTACACATTTTACCATTACAGTCCCTTTAAAACTGCAACACATAATTAATAACTCATCAAGCATTCATTTATCTGCAAGCTCTAATCTTTGTCAGATTTAATCTTTGTCTTGACCATGTGAATCTTTTTTCTCATCTCTGCTCTTTTCTTTTGTAGATTCTTTCACCACCTGAGCAATGAACAAAATAATCAATCAGATACAGTATATGCAACATATGTTACAAATATATATATATATATATTATTTTTTTTTTTTTTAAATCTAACAAGATATAATGTTAAACATAAGAATACTGTGCATACAGTGTTTTTTCAATGGCCAATTTATCGTTAAAGGAATCGTTTTAATAAGACTGGAAGCAAAGTGTCTCACCTCTCCATCACGGATCTCAACAGTCTTGATTACGACTTTCTTTCCAGGTACAGTATCAGAAAACAGACCATAATCTGTTCAAAGACATCACACAGCAGATGATATGATGCAAAGGTGGAATAAAAGAATTCATAGCTTAGTAGTACAGAGAATTAAAAAATGTTACAGATTGACAGAGGACATGATATGTAAACAATTGTTTACCCCTTGTATCTGTCTATTGTTGTCATCATTATCATGAGCAATCAAAGTTAACTCAGCTTCTTGGAACAGATTCCGTTTCAGCAGAACGAAATTTGACCATTTACACAAAGGAATAGTACACCCAACATACAGCTATTCCAAAGTAATCTAACTGGTTTTAGGTGAGAACTACTTTTGATTACATTTTATATAACGTTTGAATTAGCTCTTGTTGATTTGATCACATACATTGAAATATGATAATCTTGGTCTATTCTGACATAAGAAAAAGTTATTAACAAGTTATTCAATTGCTGCTTTAAGGTAATTTGTGCTGTGCAATTGCCTACATAATAATGCAAGGTAGCTCTTTTTGTTATGTATTTTTTATTTTGTCTGTGTGGAAAGAGCAGTACATGGATCTTTTACTTTTAATATTTCAAAGCACTAACTATTCCTTGAAAACCTTCAACCATTCCATCCTAATATAAATCCAAAATTGCTCTTTTAAAAAAAAATAATAATAATGATAATAAACACTTTCTTTTAGACAGTATGTTATGATAGACTCACCACCACTGTGTCCACCCATTGAAGGCATTTTCATGCTAGGACCCACAATTCTGAAAGGTGCAGTTTGAAGGACATCAGTTACCAGAATAAAAAAAAAAAAAACAGAAAATTTACACACAGAAACTTGTTAAAGTGGCTCAATGGTATCATTCTTACCGGTTTTCCTCTCCCTCCAGAAGTTTCCTGTAGGTGGCAATCTCAATATCTAGGGCCATCTTAACATTGAGCAGATCCTGGTATTCCCGCAGGTGGCGTGACATCTCCTCCTTCAGGTGCCGAATCTCATCTTCCAGACGGGACACAGTATCTTGATAGTTTCCAGCTTCTGCAGCAAACTGCTCTTCCATTTCTCTCATCTGCCTCAGCAGAGCCTCATTCTACCATCACAAACACACACACACACACACACACACACACATTTTTAGCTATCTAAATAAGAGAATATCATAAATTTATATTGTTTTACATAAAGCAACCTTTAATGACTACAGAAATACACACACATTTGACACAACTAAACAGTTTAGGTTTCAAATATAGCATAATTAGTGAAACCCCTGAATCAATTTCTGTTTTTTTATTTTTTATTATATATATATATATATATATATACACACAAAGCTTTAGGCAGCTTGAAAAGAAGATGAATAAATATTTAATATATGTACATACAGTGCTCTTGAGAGCATCGATGTCACAGTTCTGGGATTGAATTTGTCTCCTCATGTCATTGTTCTCTTGTTTAGCCTGTCTCATGGCCTCAGCATTGCGCTTAGCCGAATCAGTCAGATCAGCAAACTAACAGAGAAAACACAGAGATGATCAGTAAGTTTTACAGTATTTTATCTGTGTATTATTAGTAACACACTCACACAGTGGCTCTTCATGATGTCTCTCACCTTGGACTTGTACCACTCCTCAGATTCCTGCATGTTTTTGGTGGCGATGCTCTCATACTGAGCTCTAATGTCTCGAAGTGCTGCTGTCAGATCAGGACGGCTGGAGGTCTCCATCACCTCCATCTTCATCTGCTGACTCTGAACACTCACCTGTACATCCTGAATTTCCTACACATTTACAATACACGATTATTTTGAATGCTTGTGTGCTGTTGTTTTTTGTTGAAAAAAGCATACAGACAGAATCAAAATGGATTTTTCCAAATAGTTCTTCTATTGAACATAAAAGAACATAAAAGAAGATATTTTGAAAGTGTATAGGAAAAAACTCTACAGAAATTGTTGGGGACTAGAAATTGCTTGGTTGACCACATTCTTCACCATATCATCTTTTGTCTTTAGCAGAAGAACAAAACAAAACAAAAGTGATGGCAGAATGTTCATTTTTGCATAAACTATCCGGTATTGAGTCCTATCTATCTTATCCTATACTATACTATTGAGTATTCTAAGTATAGTTGGCTTGTAGTTGTCTTTACTGATGGATTAGCCTCTTAGATACTTTTCCCCCACAAATACTAGCTTCTTTGAGGTAATACACCAGCATGTATTTTAGATACTATCCTTATAAACTTACATGTTTATTGTAACAGTTCAGTTTTTCAGCTATTCAAAACCAGATATTTTCAGCATAGACAGGAATTTGAATTTCACATTCAATGAATTCATTATTTCTTAATTAAATATTAGTGTCTCACCTCATCATGCATCTTCTTGAGGAACTCAATCTCATCCATCAGAGACTCAATCTTTCTCTCCAGTTCCAGACGAGCAAGTGTGGCATCATCCACATCCTTCAATTATAAACACATTCAGATTATTAATACTGTTATATCTGTTTTTTTTTTTGTTTTTTTTTTTTTTTTTTTTACATACTTTCAACATTTAAACATTGCATTTTTGTGAATTTGTGTAAGATCTTTAACTGACTAAGTAATGATAAGGGTGCAAATAATGTCAGAAGAAGACTGAAAAAAAATGAGATTTTAAAAAAGGTTTCAAATCATTTTGAAAATGTTGTTTTTTTTTTGTTTGTTTTTTTTGGTGAAAGTGAGGATGGGAGTCAATCCCAAAATGAGCACACAAATGAGAGTGCCTTCTGGGGAACTCGGAAATCAACTCTAATGATATGCCTGAACCTGGAAACAATTATCATTTTAGCACTTTTGATCTCATTGTCCTTAAGTCCATTTTTTTTAAAGTTAAGCACAAGTTAAACACAAAGACCTTGACACTGTGACAGGCGTGTGGACTTCTTATTGTTACTGTATGACAAAAATAATGAACCTAAGCATTCAGTGGAAATATGCAATGTTATAAAATACTTTCCATTATCACATTACCTTACGAAAGAGAGTCAAATTATTCTCAGCTTCCTGTCTTTTCTGCATCTCCTCATTTAACCTGCACATACGAGAAAATAAAAATCCACTTCAATAATAATAATAAAAAAATGTAATACCTATAATATAATAAAGGTTTAATACCTTTTCCCAGAGTAACAGAAAATTGAATTATGCATTAGTGTGCTGTAAGAAGAATCATGTAATCCATCTTTTATTTGATTCTGGGATGAGTGAGAGAGGGCCCTTAAAGACTGGATGTCTGAAGCGAAGGTTGTAATATAAATATAAAATCATATCTGGCAGGGAGTCAGAGGAGCAATTAGCTGATTTGCTTAAAAGCATCTGAGATTACATTAGTACCGGTAGGGTGAAATGTTCTTATTGCAAATGTAATAATCTATTCAAAGCATAAGACACAAAGAAAAATGACTAAATCTACACTAAAGCATAAATAGATATGTTATCATATGCTAACAACATCAACCACAGCAATGTATGATCCTTAAGGTTCAGCTAAAAATAGGCATCAAAAACAGTTATCTTATTCTATTATATTCTACTTTATCTATAGCATACTTGTACACCCAATTTATTTAATTTTTTAAATTTATTTATGTGTATTTTATTCACATCTTATTTTCATTATGTGTCTTGTAATTACAGTGATTCATTAAAACATAGGCCTACTGCTGATGAAATTAAGAGTAAAAGACGGTTAAGGACGGTTCTCACATTTTTTTCTAAATCAAATACTGATAGGTGAAATGTTTAAATTAATATATAAAAAGTTTTGTCAACTACAATTAGAACCCGTCAATATTGACTAAAATGAATGGAGCCTACATGCCATAATTGAATGATGACTACATTTAAAGGATATTTTCATCAAAAGACAAAACCATGATTAAAATTAAACTGTAAGAATGAAGGCTGCATGTTTGATACATTCAGATAAATGAAGGGCAAAAAAGTAACACTTTATTTAACAGGCATTCTACTGACTATAAATAACTTTGCAAGTAAAAGAAGAAAACTAACATTTTCTATGTTAACTAATGTTGCTGGGCAATGTTGCCGTCAACGGGCAGCCAGGTGAGACACAGGGCCCATGACCAATCTAAAGAAATTTGTTGCCCATTCGTAATGGGAAAGTGCCCAAGCAACATTGCTCAAAAAGTTGCCTCATGTATCATCACCTTATGAGCTTCGCCACCCAGCCACACACCTTAGGCTTAGAGGATCTTATGAAAGTGGACTCCTTTAAAAGTCTTTCAAAGTAGACTCTGTCTGTACTGCAGAGCTGGCACCTTTATATCATCTCAGAATGTCTTTGAGAGCTCCTCGTCTTCCAGTAAGTTCCATCTGTTCCACCATGCTCAGTAGTGGGTAAACCATCAGTTTACTCTTATCCTGACTACGTCTCATTCCTGGTTTCCGGAGGGCCGACATCATTCTGGGGTGTACTTGGCTGCAACCTTGTCTTTGTGACCCCCACTGTCCACTATGAATGTCATGCATGCCATATAGTGTCTGTATTCCAGGGATTTATGAATGAGGTGTTTTGGGAGTTTTTTTGTTTCTTCATCTTCTACATTGGAGGATTGGGGCTCTCCCTCTCCCAGAATACACTGCTCCCCTATACCTGTGGATTACCTTCTTGTTTGTTCTCCTTGTTGATCCCCATTGTTGTGAGAAGTGTAAAGCTGTATACTCAAATCAGCTGTGAAGATTCAAAAGAATTTGTGTGTCTTTTTTTGTTTTTTTACTTTTCACAGCTTGGGAATCTAAAGTAAGTATTTTCAGCATATCTAGCTGTGTTTTTTCAGCAGAGGAAGAAAGACTCTCTGCTCTAGCTATATAATTGGTGTCCAACTAGCCCCGCATTGTGACTTTTTTGTACTAACCTAAAAGTTATTTGTCTAAAACTAAATAGTATACTAATCAGTATCTAGCCATATCTGATGTATATATTGTAGTTTAGTGTTATGTTCATTCGGCATTAAATGAGGATTTTTTTTTTCATATGTAATATCCTTACTTTGAATCAATAAATTAAGTTCAAATAATAAGTCACCATAGGGCTGTTACCAATAAAATCAGTAAATATGAAATTATTTAAGTCTCTCTCTCTCTCTCTCTCTCTCTCTCTATGTAACGTTATATATTTATACAGGCTATATATGCAACTAAAAACGTTATAAGTGGCGGCAAGTCAGTAAGTCACTGAATCAATTTAACCTATTTACTTGCAATTTAACCTATTTACTAACTGCTTTTATTCAGAAATATTTATTCTGACTTTATATCACACAGAACTCGCGATATAAACTTGCAGTTACTAGAAGAAAAGACAAAAAGTCGCAATTAGTTTACCTTTTATGCTAAATTATACTTTATTCCATGGCAAAAAAAAAAAAAAATTACGGCGAAAGGATTTTTTTTTTTTTACGCCTATTATTAGAATTTTACACCCAGTTAACGAGTCCTTTAATTTCCGACAGTTGTCTTAATTAGGCCTATAAATATTATCGTGTACCCCCGGGCTTACTCTCGTTTGGGAATCACTGATCTATCATATCATGTCTATTGATGTCTATGATTTATAAATTAATGATTTAAGGGAACGTTGTTCTATAAAAAATAAATGGTTTACACACTGTTTGATTTCATATTTTGTAATACTTGTTTTACTTTCTCTTTCGATTTTTTTAGAAGATATTCCCTCCCTTTTCTAGTCGGAGAAAACGCCCCTGTTCGGAAGTCGTTTTATTATCAGCAGCACTGAGACGCAGCCCGACAGCTCATGCAGAACCGTTCGCATAGACCCGCCCTCCTTAGTTACTGTTGCTAATTAGGCTGCAAATTTGCGCATGCACCGATATCGTGTACGGTGTGAAATGGGCATAAAGCAGAATTTTATAAAAGTTCTAGGAGTGCTGGTTAAAGTCGTTCACTTTCAAAGTAGCCTATACGCACTGTAGCATGATGTCCTTAATCATAAAGACTGAATAGGCCAACATAAGGTTGTGTGTGTATATATGGAGCATTAATTGTAAATGCCTCATCCATTAGACACAGTCTAACCGCGTTAGACATGCTGATGATGATGATGATGGGAGGCTCCCTGCTGCAGCTTCTTTGTCTCTGTTAATTTCATTCGCTGCCACGCCCATATAACATGAACATCATTATGCAGACATAGCCTACTGTTATTTGTAAAGATAAAATCTTTAATGCATTCAACCATAATATCACTTAAAGCCTCTGAAGTGATATCTGCGAAGTTTCTCCACTAAAGCAATTCTATTTTCTTTTTTCCTCTGTATCAAAATAAACATATTTTCTATAGGGGCTAAACATATTTTCTCCATCCTGACTAAACTTAAAATAGCCTAAACTCTGTTCAGTTCTATATCCATAATGCCAGTGTAACCAAAATGAATAATAATAATAATAATAAAAATAATAATAAAAAGAATATTATAATTATAACAGTTAAAGAAAAGCTTAATCTTTCAGAATCATAAGATACAACATCGTTAGGCCTATAATATCATTAGAAATGGGGCACAAAGACATTTCTGACTTTGGCACATTTAACTTAAACCCATTTATAATTTTTATTCTTAACAGTAAAAAGAAAATTCTCTCATTATTTGCTCACCCTTGTGTTACTCCAAACCTGTATGACTGTCTTTTCTCAGCAGAGCACAATTTTGAAAAATGTTAGAACTTTTTTCGTCAATGCAATGAAAGTCGAAGTCTATGCAAAGATATAATTACAAAAAACAAAGGTTTGGAATAGATTATGAAAATTTTATTTTTATTTTATAACAATCCACTAATACACTGGCCTGTGTCAAACATTTTAAATGTCAAAAATTTTCTAAAAATCGAAACAATGCATATAATATAAAATTGAACCACTATATATATATATATTAAAACACAATCACACTAAACAAACATATATACTAAAAAACAATAATACACGCATACACCAGTCAGCACACGCACCTCTGATTGAGCAGGGCCACATCTTCGGCCAGGTTGTCTCTCTCCACCTGCATCTGGTCTCGATCTCTGGCCATCAGTTCCAGCTGTCTGCGCAGCTCTCTCATCTCCTGCTGGCACAGATCATTGATGCGGCCTGATGGCCCTTGCTGCTGGTCCTTGTACTGACCCAGCTCCAGAATCAGCTTTGAGTTCTGCTGCTCTAAATACCGGACCTTCTCTATGAAGCTGGCAAAGCGGTCATTGAGTTCCTGTAGTTCTCTTTTCTCATTGCTGCGTGTGGCAAAGAACTCCTGGTTGACGGCCTCTGCCGATGAGAAGTCCACTTTATCATAAGAGAGACGGGGGGCCGGAGCACTGGAGCGGCTCCTGAAGTCCACAGAGCGGGTGGGAACAGAGGAAGAGATGTAGCGACCCCCTATGTGACTGGACACGGGGCTATAGACAGGCATCCCGAAAGTGCGGTGAAAAGAGGTGCGAAATGTAGAGTGACTCATGGTTATACTTCTAATTGTTGTTTAAACCTTTATTGATTGATATGCCTTTTTGTATCTTTCTCTTCGTCTGGTCGTTTTGTCTCTAGTAGTTTTGATCAAAGCTGAGTCACAAAAGGATGTGAGACTGTGACTTTTATACATGAAGCTGGTCAGTTGATCTAAGCTCCGCCCAGCCCAGCCCTTTCCTAGTCTCCAGAGCCCCTGATCTCATCTTCCTTTATGTATCTATCATTCATCCTTACAGTCACTCCCTCCCAAGCCCAACCTGGGCACTACTCTGACACTTTCCATTTGATGCGGGAATTCTTGCTACAAAACACTGATCGTCCACAGCTTTATGTGCAAATGTTTAATTAATAATATTAACGGGACTGGACAAAGCATTTTAAGTATGACAGTGTATGGTAGAAGTTAAATTCAATGCAAAAGAACCAAAATGAATCTCCTAAACATCCACTGATCCCAGGACTTGCCATAACATCCATGGGGCTAGACTGGGCCCAAACTGGGCTGGAGTGCAGGACAGAAAAACAAACAATAATAAAGATAGATGAAGACCTACCGGTCAAAAAATGTCTAAGAAAGACCTGACTGGTTTGAAATGTTGCTCTTTGTTGTGATGAAATTTTTTGCTGCTTTAAATATTTGTGCAAACCTCTATCTTTTTGAATAAAGCAAGCATTAATGAATAGTTCAGTGTCTCATATTTTGTATAGTGATATTTTGAATAGTTCAGTGTCTCAAACATTGTTTCATATTTAAGTATTTCATACTTGTACCCTAAACTTGTCACTGAGACAGTACCAATAATAATTACATTTCAGGGGTAAATAAGGTACAAAGATGGTCCTTTGAGGGTAGTTGTACATTTTTTTTCCTGAGTGCATTAATCTAATTTATTACATTTTTGAATTTGACATATGAGATAACATATTTTATAATGGTTGTTATAATCAACGTTTTCTACAAAAACATGTAGAACGATCTGAATAATTATTTTGCAGACTGAAGCACATACTGTGCTACAATAATTCATACATAGCTTCCACTTTTTTCCTTTGCTCAGTCAATAAAATCATCATCACTGAAACAGTATGACAAGCATGACATTTTCTAAAGAAATAACTGGCATCCATAAAATAAGGATTTTTGTATATAACAATTATCATTATTATTTCTGAGGCAATTAGTGATTTATTCTTATGCGGTTAGTATTGCTAAAAGAATTTTTAAAGGGGTCATGACATGGATTTTTTATTATTATTTTAATGTTCCTTTGAGTTAATAAAAGGTTTTTTTAAAAAAAAAAAAAAAAAAAAATTTGGAAAAATTATTATTTTCAACCCTCATTCTGACCCTAAGCCAAATACAACTTGTTTTAAGAGGCGTGTCCTTTAATTCTTGCCAGTAATCGGCCACTGTTGTGATTGGCTAATGTCATTGCATAGGAAACAGTATCCATGCCCCACCCCCTTACTATTGCATGTGAGTGTTTTGCCAGCATGATCAAAATATGAAATCATTTACTTACGGTTTGTGATGCAGCTGATCTCTCAACAAATGTTTCTTTGTGAATTCTCCATGACACTGTGCCTCTTTTACAAACCAAAATCCTAAGCCATTAAATATAAACTATCCAACTGATAACCTGGAATCCTTCTTATTGCTGAACAAAGATGTGAACGAGCTGTTTATACCAACTGCGTCAAAGCAAACGTTATTTCACTCCATTTGTCCTGACGACAGACTCAAGTGTGTGGACTGTGTCAGAAAGCGAATGTACATGTGTATACTGAATCTGGTGTAGACAAGATAGCGCCAGTGATTGTAATTTCTATTCGTTTTGACGATATGACACATTTGCCTTAAGCGTAATCAAGTCAGCCGTTAACGACTGGATGCCAGTCGGCGGGGCCTATGGTGAGAAGATGACTATTTGTCGATGTCTTGCTCTGGAGACAGTGTTTATGTAAATGTTTGTGCTCCTTTGACGTCATCTTGCCCCTTTTACGTGCTTTTACATCAGTACCACATAAATCAATCAATCAATACATGTACCTGCACAATAACTTTACTAAAAAGTACAAAAAAGTGAAAATAATCATTAGTCATTATAATACCCTGAGTAGCATAAATTATACCTTAAATTACAAATAATTTCCAATTCGTTCATTGTAGTATTAATAATAGTTATATATATTTTTATGAGACCTCATACAATTAGCTTAATTTTGGTCAAAATTGTGCTTTTGAAAATATAATAAACTCCTGCATTATTTGATTTGATTGATTTGGAAATGGAAACATTTTTCATTCGCAAAAGCTTGACATGAAGACTTTCCCAAATGTTACTCATCTTGTCATTAGTTAAGACCAACTGAAAACAGGAGGATGTTTTAAAAGTTATTTTTTCTACATAGTAAATCAAACTGTTTTATTTCCAAAGATAAAGGGGAAAAAGGTCAGTTAATTATTGAAGTCCCCTTAAATTTATTCAAAACATGATCAAAAGCATATGGATGCACATTTTAAGGTTTTTATTGAGTTCCTTAAACAAGTAAACAAACAAAAAAAGCACATAGAATATCCACAATTAGCTTTCGTTGTAACATTTGTCAGCAAATTACACACATTCAAGCTAACACCAAGTAGGCAGAACATTATGTCTGTTGCCGTTTTTAAAGCTTGTGAAATTATTCAGTCTAAAGGCTACCTGCTATCCATTTTCATTCTGAATAATGCATGACAACGAAGGAATTCTAATACTCCTCTCCCTCCTCTTCTCCTTCTCCCTCGACTGAATCTACACCCACCTCCTCGTAATCTTTCTCCAGGGCTGCCATGTCTTCTCTAGCCTCAGAGAACTCTCCCTCTTCCATACCTTCACCTACGTACCAGTGCACAAAGGCACGCTTAGCGTACATCAGATCGAACTTATGATCAAGTCTGGCCCAAGCCTCCGCAATAGCAGTGGTGTTGCTTAGCATGCACACAGCTCGCTGCACCTTAGCCAAATCACCTCCAGGTACAACGGTAGGGGGCTGGTAGTTAATACCGACCTTGAAACCAGTTGGACACCAGTCCACA
Organism: Cyprinus carpio; assembly: GCF_018340385.1. NCBI lineage: Eukaryota > Metazoa > Chordata > Actinopteri > Cypriniformes > Cyprinidae > Cyprinus > Cyprinus carpio. Next base: position 3,239,061 of record NC_056607.1, on the reverse strand, counting down.
AACTGGATGGAGCGCTTGGTCTTTATGGTGGCAATAGCAGCATTTACATCTTTAGGGACAACATCACCACGGTACAACAGACAGCAAGCCATGTACTTGCCGTGACGTGGGTCACATTTGACCATCTGATTAGACGGCTCAAAGCAAGCATTAGTGATCTCAGCCACTGAGAGCTGCTCATGGTAAGCTTTCTCAGCAGAGATCACAGGAGCGTAAGTTGCTAAAGGAAAATGGATACGTGGATACGGCACCAAGTTGGTCTGAAACTCAGTTAAGTCAACATTCAGGGCGCCATCAAACCTTAGGGAGGCAGTAATGGAGGACACGATCTGACCTATCAACCTGTTAAGGTTGGTGTAAGTGGGACGCTCAATATCAAGGTTTCTACGGCAGATGTCATAGATGGCCTCATTGTCGACCATGAAAGCGCAGTCTGAGTGCTCGAGTGTGGTGTGGGTGGTAAGAATGGAGTTGTAGGGCTCCACCACAGCAGTAGACACCTGTGGAGCTGGGTAGATGGAGAACTCAAGCTTGGACTTCTTTCCATAATCAACAGAAAGGCGCTCCATCAGTAAAGAGGTGAACCCAGAACCAGTTCCTCCTCCAAAGCTGTGGAACACCAAGAAGCCCTGAAGTCCAGTGCACTGGTCAGGCCTATGAAGAGGGGGAATGAAAAGAAACAGTTATCAAATCTATCATATTTAATATTGAGTTAAAACCTAAACAAATGTTGAATGAAAACATGCTGACTGTGATTACAAAGATGGCTTACCAGTTTGCGAATCCTGTCAAGAACTATATCAATGATCTCTTTGCCGATAGTGTAATGGCCACGAGCGTAGTTGTTAGCTGCATCCTCCTTTCCGGTGATCAGCTGCTCAGGGTGGAAAAGCTGGCGGTAAGTTCCGGTGCGAACCTCATCTGAACCGCAAAAAAGAGTGTGGAGAGAATGAAATCTGTGAAGTCTGTGGACTAACCATAAGAGACGGCTAATCAGACAATTACTAACCAATCACAGTGGGCTCCAGATCTACAAACACTGCCCGGGGAACATGCTTGCCAGCTCCTGTCTCACTGAAAAAAGTGTTGAAGGAGTCATCCCCTCCACCAATGGTCTTATCACTGGGCATCTGTCCATCCGGCTGAATCCCATGCTCAAGGCAGTAAAGTTCCCAGCAGGCATTGCCAATCTGGACACCGGCTTGACCCACATGAATGGAAATACACTCACGCTGTTGTGGAAAAGGAAAATAAATGACTCTGTCATAAACATTTATCCTGAAAATTAGGATAAATTACCAATAATGAGACACAATAAAGCTTTATAAAATTACATTTTATAACGATATATTTGATTACACAAAACATTGAATACGAATTTATATTTATTTACCAACAAAACATGTTTTTAGCAAAACCTTCTAAGCTGTATTATTAAACTCATACCTGTATAAAAATAAAATATCAGCAAATTTTCACATGCATAATTATCCAAATAAGCTAAGCAACAATGGCTTGCAATGTGCAAACACCGTTATATTTCAAAAACTGCAAAATCAGCTTTTGAAAAATATATAAAATAGCTATTTAGCTGTAGCTGTAGCTTTTTAGGCTCTCAAACCAGAAATGTTGTCTTATGAATAATAGACAGCTCATCATGCTTCTTCTAACAATGACGAGCCACAATAAATTACAAGAACTGTGCAAAACCCTCTGATTAAAGTGCAAAACAGCAAAATAAGATGAATATTATAAGACAGAAAATGAACAGAGAAATTAAAGTATTCACTTACCATTTTGTCGTTTTTTCCAGCTGCTGCAGACGCTGATATGTGCTGATCTCACTGCAGAGAAGATGGAGATGTCGCTATGACAGAGCAAGCTGCAGGAGGGAGTGGCTCAGCTTATGAACAACCAAATACATCTTCTAAAAACACTCCAAATACTGTAAAATGCACAGAAACTATAAGCTAAATTACAAACATCACACAAAGTGGCATTCGTGTAATTTTATTAGACTGAATAAAATCTGCATCCTAAAAATCTTTTAAAATGATATTTGAATATTATGCCATACGTGTTGATTTTGACTGTAAATTTCAATAAACCTACTTAACACATTTCTTATAACACATTCAGAACAGACCGATAGTTACACATGAATAACAATAGACGCGTTTTAAATGCTTTGATGCAGCCGCACCTTATCATTCTGATCCATGCAAACATGCAAATGTGTTTTAAAACCTTTATATTTGCTGTCTAGACAATATTTGTAGGGCCAGTCTAAACGCACCAGGGCCACCGCCCGTCTGAGACTCTGCTGCAGTAGATGACGTCACAATGCTGCAGACTACCAAAAAAACAAAACAAAACTGTTCAACAAGAAATGTAAAATAAATCTTTCTGATTTTGAAAGAGAACTTGAACTGACTGACTCAGTGTCATAGCTATAGCGGGTTTATTTCATTTTTTTTTTTAAAGTGTAGCCTACATAAAATGCTCTGGGAATTCTATAAAGTGACAATTATTTCAAATTATTCCCAGAGATTATTCATAAATCAACGGCACGCAAAAAGCCTGAGTGTTGTAGTAGGTCACATATCATGACGCTCTGTCGCGCTATAAAAGCGATTCGACTCGAGGTTTGCGCGCAGTTACTACATCGACTCTTCGCCGTCGACAACAGTAACGCAGTACAGCAAAATATTGTTTCCAGTTTAGTCCAAAGTATACGAAAATGGTGAGTAGCTGACTAGCTGCATTATCACATTTTAGGCTATATTATTTTAAAGAATGTAGGCCTATATGCTTAATCTTGTGTAGCTACATTATAATTATTGGATTAGTTAAGGCAGGTTACAGAGGAGCACTACACCTGTGCCATCGCTTTAATAAACTGCATCTGCTCGATATATTCCTGCTGAATATTGTAGACTCTCTGCTATTTTTATATCGGGATGTGTGGCCGCTTTTCGTCTGTTTGATGCTGATGAACTGTTTATTAGTAGCCTACATGATTTTCAGTTTTCAATCTAGGTATTCATTCTGCGCGACTCAATCGTTAAGATGTTCACAGTGATAATATTTTACGTCGAAGCAAAGATGATTATTTAAACACGGCGATAGTCTACAATATTAAAACACCTATACAATATAGCCTATAGGTCTAATACACAACTGTGGTCAAGAAGTCTACGTCATAAATATATTAGACCTTTTGACGGTCAAATCCATTGATTAAGTAGCAGAGGTTTAATTCACAAGGGCATGTAGGCCTATTTATTTATGTGTGGACTAAAGACGTTTTGGTTTTGTTTAGAACTATCCTTGCTTATAGGAATCGTTTATTGTTTTGTGAAATTTTAAACATCAAGGGCATAGCAGTGAGTGCACACTGCAGCATATGCAGACAGTCATAATCTCATTAAATGCACTACTCTAAATAAATAATCTACTCTGACCAGCTAAACCCAGGAAACATATGCTGTAGCCTACTAGAAACAGTATTCTTCTGAGTGTAACAGTGCTTTAAACAAATTCTGTTATTCCTATCAGCAAAGAAATTATGTATAAACCCAGAATAATAAGCCTTGGTTTGGACTGAATTTATATCGCATAGACTGTAGATTGAAAAATAGTCCTGCAATTTGTAAAATGGCTTGTAGTTCTTTAAGTAAACCCATGTTGCCAGGCAAGAAATAGGGAACAGCTGGGTGGAGCTTGAGCTTTTCAAATAGAAGAGGAGGAGGCAGGTGGCATCCATGGTTGCTCTTGCCTCTTTGGCCATATTCAGTCTTACACCTAAAGCATAGAATTGCATGTTGTCATGTCAAATTTATTGCAACAACCAGTTTACATTTGCAAAGTATGTACCTTTCTATCTCATAGTCACGTAGTAAATCAAAATTATATAAGGCTGCAACTAACTATTATATAATAAATCTGTTGCTTTTCTTCTTTAAAGCAGCATGAGTGTATTTCCATTTATGTGGGACAAGCTATTTTATATCATCTGGCATTTCACATTGCATGCCATTGTTGCCTAGCTTGGATAATTACACTTCTGAAATGGTGTTGGTATCATATTTTTATAGTTATGGGTTTCATAGCACAACTTAAAATGTTTACCTAATAACGTTTTGTTACAAAATTATAAATTTGAATTCATTTTGTTGTGCAATCAAATACATCATTATAAAATTACATTTTATAAAGCTTCATTATGTCTCATTACAGGAAATTATCATAATTTTCAGGATAAATGTTTATGACAGAGTCATTTATTTTCCTTTTCCACAACAGCGTGAGTGTATTTCCATTCATGTGGGTCAAGCCGGTGTCCAGATTGGCAATGCCTGCTGGGAACTTTACTGCCTTGAGCATGGGATTCAGCCGGATGGACAGATGCCCAGTGATAAGACCATTGGTGGAGGGGATGACTCCTTCAACACAGCTATTTTCAGTGAGACAGGAGCTGGCAAGCATGTTCCCCGGGCAGTGTTTGTAGATCTGGAGCCCACTGTGATTGGTTAGTAATTGTCTGATTAGCCGTCTCTTATGGTTAGTCCACAAGCTTCACAGATTTCATTCTCTCCACACTCTTTTTTGCGGTTCAGATGAGGTTCGCACCGGAACTTACCGTCAGCTGTTCCACCCTGAGCAGCTGATCACCGGAAAGGAGGATGCAGCTAACAACTACGCTCGTGGCCATTACACTATCGGCAAAGAGATCATTGATCTAGTTCTTGACAGGATTCGCAAACTGGTAAGCCATCTTTGTAATCACAGTCAGCATGTTTTCATTCAACATTTGTTTAGGTTTTAACTCAATATTAAATATGATAGATTTGATAACTGTTTCTTTTCATTCCCCCTCTTCATAGGCTGACCAGTGCACTGGACTTCAGGGCTTCTTGGTGTTCCACAGCTTTGGAGGAGGAACTGGTTCTGGTTTCACCTCTTTACTGATGGAGCGCCTTTCTGTTGATTATGGAAAGAAGTCCAAGCTTGAGTTCTCCATCTACCCAGCTCCACAGGTGTCTACTGCTGTGGTGGAGCCCTACAACTCCATTCTTACCACCCACACCACACTCGAGCACTCAGACTGTGCTTTCATGGTCGACAATGAGGCCATCTATGACATCTGCCGTAGAAACCTTGATATCGAGCGTCCCACTTACACCAACCTTAACAGGCTGATTAGTCAGATAGTGTCCTCCATTACTGCCTCCCTAAGGTTTGATGGCGCCCTGAATGTTGACTTAACTGAGTTTCAGACCAACTTGGTGCCGTATCCACGTATCCATTTTCCTTTAGCAACTTACGCTCCTGTGATCTCTGCTGAGAAAGCTTACCATGAGCAGCTCTCAGTGGCTGAGATCGCTAATGCTTGCTTTGAGCCGTCTAATCAGATGGTCAAATGTGACCCACGTCACGGCAAGTACATGGCTTGCTGTCTGTTGTACCGTGGTGATGTTGTACCTAAAGATGTAAATGCTGCTATTGCCACCATAAAGACCAAGCGCTCCATCCAGTTTGTGGACTGGTGTCCAACTGGTTTCAAGGTCGGTATCAACTACCAGCCCCCTACCGTTGTACCTGGAGGTGATTTGGCTAAGGTGCAGCGAGCTGTGTGCATGCTAAGCAACACCACTGCTATTGCAGAGGCTTGGGCCAGACTTGATCATAAATTCGATCTGATGTACGCCAAACGTGCCTTTGTGCACTGGTACGTAGGTGAAGGTATGGAGGAGGGAGAGTTCTCTGAGGCTAGAGAAGACATGGCAGCCCTGGAGAAAGATTACGAGGAGGTGGGTGTAGATTCAGTCGAGGGAGAAGGAGAAGAGGAGGGAGAGGAGTATTAAGATATTTTTTTCTTCTCCAGGTCAGTTACAGCTTTGCATCAATAATCAGTTTAGTCAGAAATGTAAATGAAATGAGTCTTTAAAGGTGACAAGTAACGTGTCAAGTGAGTATTCAGTTTGTCTATCGTATAGTAAACATTTGTTCTTTAGATCATGTCAATTACATATTTAATGCTGCAGTCAACTGAGATTGAGTCATATTTTGTGATTCCTCCAATTAGTGTGTGTAGATCAAATAAAATGATGCACTGACCTTACTGACGTCTGCAATAAATTGATCATTTCAAGACACGAGTTGTGTATCCTTTCACTGACACCCCATAAAAACATTCAATTTATACGCACACACACACACCCACACAATATATAGACAAATTCATAGACATATGAATGGATGAATGTCTATTTTCTTTTTCCCTTAATGACATACTGCAGTTTAATATTTAACATGAAGTATACCATATTCTAAAATCAATATTCCAAAAGAATAAGACAAAATTCATTTAACACATTTGAGTATTTACTTCTAAGTAGTGATTGACAAAATATCAATTAGATTCACATTACAAATTGTATTAGGTATTGCATTTACAATATAATACTCCTACAATACGCGCTGAACATTACAATAGTAATGTTTAAATGGATACAAAATAAATCAACATTCAAATGCCATTTTACTTATGTATTTAAAGAAGTGGGACTGTAAAATGTAATTTTAATATAGGAAACCTACATTTGTCATGATATGGCACTGTAGTACTCTGAATTTTACTCCAGTATACCTATTTTCCAATGGCATGGTGTTGAAGCCAGTGGAATGTGGTTCTGCATTCATTTCTATTTTAACCACACTAAACAGCCTCTATAGCCACTTTATTTTTCCTTTCATTCTAAAATTGTAATTATTATTTTTAATAACATTTTCTAATAAAAGTTTTTAATTCAATTTTACACACCTTAATTATGTATTTAAAAACTCAAAATCAAAGCCAGCTTGTGATGGTATGAAAAATATAATTACTGGATATAATGATAAAATATGTTCTAGGAAGCAAAACTAGGATTAAGATGTCTTGACTGTGCGGCCGATGACATGAATGTCATCATGAATGTGCTAAACGTGAGTTGCATTCATGAGCTAATTTTATGTATGTGTCACAGTTGAAGCTTAGAAAGTGTTATTATACAGGCCACAAAATATTAATTTGTTTTATTATGAAATTGCACCTTGCGATACCAGTAAGTGATGTTATGAACAGCAATGTTAAAACAAGGGCTGAATAATTAAAACCAAGCTGCATTAAGGGGAAAAAAAACTACAACTCAAAAAATATTATATATTGACATCACATTGCATATTGATCACTTCCAGTATGCCATTAAACAGATAAACTTAAGAAAAGCTTACATTTGTAAAATATTATACAGGATCTAGGGGTTGAATAATTTTAATTGAGAACACATTACATACATATATACACACACACACGTATACACACATTAGGGCTGCTTGATAAATCTCATTCAATATTTAATGTGCATATTGTCAGTAAAGCTGGTTCTGTAAATCTCCATCATGTGCGTGCTTTCACATGGAGCAGCATTTACTACACAGAGCCGTTGTTCACTGACAAGCTGTGCAAAACCACGTTTATATCATACTCCTTTTTATTTTAATTTTGATGATTAGAGCTTACAGCTCCAAAATCCAGTATCTCAAGATATTAAAATATTTCCTAAGATCAATCATAAAAAGGATATGTAAAACTGAAAAGTTAAAGTTCTTTAAAGTATGTTGCTTTATGCACTCAATAATTGGTCGGGGCTCCTTCAGCACAAACTCCAGCATCAGTGAGGTGTGGCATGGAAGTGATCAGCCTGTGGCTCTGCTGAGTCTTCAGCTCGGATCCACTGTTTCTCATCTTTCTCTTGAAAATATCCCATAGATTCTATATGGGGTATTCAGGTCAGGCATGTTGGCTGGCCAATCAAGCACAGTAATATCATGGTCAGCAAACCACTTGGAAGTGGTTTTGGCACTGTGGGCAGGTGCTTAAGTCATGCTGGAAAAGGAAATCAGCCTCTCCATAAAGTTTGTCAGCAGATCGAAGCATAAAGTGCTCCAAAATCTCCTGGTAGATGGCTGCATTGGCTTTGACTTGATAAAACACAATGGACCAACACCAGCAGACATCACGGCACCCCAACTTCACACTAGACTTCAAGCAGCTTGGATTCTGTGCCTCGCCAGTCTTCCTCCAGACTCCAGACCTTGATTTCCAAATTAAATGCAAAAAATTAAAAAAAAAAAAAAAAAAAAAAAAAAAAAAACTTTTGACCACTGAGCAACAGACTAGTTCCTTTTCTCCTTAGCCCAGGTAAGATGCTTCTGACTTTGTTTCTGTTTCAGAAGTGGCTTGGTAGCCCTCCTGAAGATGTCTAAGCATGGTGACTCTTGATGCACCGACTTGGCAGTATTCTCAAGCTTGTGAACACCCTGTTGCTTGTGCACCTTTTCCTACCCAATTTCTTCCTTACAGTCAACTTTGCATTTAATATGCTTTGATACAGCACTCTGTGAACAGCCACCCCTTTCAGTAATGACCTTCTGTGAACTACACTCTTTGTGGAGGATGTCAATGATTGTCTTCTGGACCATTGCCAAGTCAGCAGCCTTCCCCAAGATGGTTTCAAAGAACAAGAGGTCCCCGGAATTTATACTTTAGGGATAGTCATTTAATGACACTCAAATGCAAATATTCTAATATTATGAGATACAGGATTTTTGACTTTCATGAGCTGTAAGCTCTAATCATCAAAATTAAAACAACAAAAAAAAACTTCTGAAATGTTTTACTTTTAATGTAATAAATCTCGAATATATGAAAGTTTCAATATTTGAAATAAGTTACACAAAAAAAATGTGTAACAATTTTTTTTTAATTGCATCTATATATATATATATATATATATATATATATATTATATATATATATATATATATATATATAAGGGGGTGTATGTAAGTTTTTGACTCTACTAAAGCATAAAAATACCATAATATGTTTGCAGGTATTTAAGAAACATGCTAAGTTAACATATTTGTTTATCTGAAAAACAATGCTACGGTCAGTTATTTCCCTTTAAAAATGTGCGTTCCAGGCTGGAATGTCGGTCTCTCTTTTGGTTTGTGAAACCCATCCACTGCCAGTTTACCCAATTGTATTTCGGCTCCCGAGGTGGCCAGTTGGCAGGAAACACAGCGCATTTAATTTCAGTCATGCAAGTCGGCAAACGAAAGGGGTCAGAGCGTCAATCTGGCAACCTGCGTGTGCGTCAAGTCTGAGGAGGAGGGACCGGGTGAAAATAACCCTCTCCAATATTTTGAATTTGGACTGCAATACCTAGTTCAACCATTCTGTGTCAATCCTACATACAGCACCTTTAAAACATAAGAATACGATTCTTAAACAGACCTTATTAGTAGGCAGTTTATGTAACAATCAGTTGTCAGTGGAAATGCAAGCCTTCATCACTGAACATGCTGATGTTCAGAATACAATTATGAACGAAGTGGTTTACATGTCAAAAGATTTCATGATAGCAACCCAGATAAAAAAGGGGACTTCCATAATGTACTTAGTCCTCTATTTTCACGCAATAATTTTGTACTTTTTATACTAAAAATTAATCTTAATTCATATTCATTGTGTCCCAAAATATCACATTTGAGTACACTTACATGTTCTTAAGATTATCTTAAGTACTAAAGAATAATTTGTTTGGTACAGTCAGTTTTGACTAAGTGTCCTAGTCCTGATCACCAGGAATTATCCATGAAGCCAGTTATGTGAGTAAAATCAAAATAATTTCAAGCACTTTCAAGAACCCACAAGCTCAAAACAGTTGCAAAGCCACAACCCAACCTGCACCAAAGAGAATTCCAACAATTTTGTTTATATGCATTTTACGTTTACATACAAAGTTCATTTTTGGTCTTTGAAACCCTCACTCACTTTTACCTTTACTCGATGCCACGCATTACTAAGCACTCCTCGTAAGTTCCAGATTGGAGCGACAGTGTCTGGCTGCATGTTGTAACCACTGTCCACTGCTTTGCACACAATCTCCAGCTCCTGAGCCCTATGAGGAATTGGGACATCTATCTCCCACAGCTTCCAAGCCCAGGCTCTTCCAGGTGGAGGAGGAGGAGCAGGGTGCTGTCCTTGATCACTAGTGCGAAGTTTGGCTACATGCCACGTTTTCCCTCCATCTACCGAGACGTCCACTCTCACAACCTCTCTTCCTCCCCCACTCCACGCATAGCCTTTCACAGTCACCTCCCTATCACTGCGGTCTACTGAGGTTCCCTCTGCTGGGTGAGTGATGGCTGACTGTATGGGGAGCTCCTGGATGGCTGGTGCTGATTTGAAGTCCACAGTGTCCCAGTCAGTGCCTGGAGAAAAGCCTTTGTAATCATTCTGCTGCCAGTGACTCTTGCTTTCTTCATCACTTACAACAATTTTCCCCAACCATTTGACATTGCGGGCTCCAACAACTCCAGGTACAACTACACGGACTGGGTAGCCGTGGTCAGGTGGGAGGTCCTCGCCATTCATCTCATACGCGAGGAGAACATCACCTTCTTCGCTCACAGCCTTGTTCAGTGGAATAGATGCACCATATGCTGTACCCGTCACATCCTTGTCCAACCCTTCAAACTGGAGATGTTTAGCTTTTGCTGCAACCTCTGTTCCAAAGCCATAGTATAATAGTACATCCCGCAGACGTGCACCTGACCATGTAGCGTTGCTTATTGCGGCAATGCCCCAATTGAGACCTTTGACTTGCTTGACTTTGTTCATCTCAGAACGACGGTTCCCGGCGCACTGAAGCGTCGCTGTAATGGTGTGTTTTGGAAAACGAGACTTTAGCTCACTTAGACTAAGTGATACTACTCCACCAGAGAGACCCTCAATCTCCAACCGGTAAGCTTCAGGATCCACCCTCGGCACTGGCAGATGATTACGCTTAAAAAATATGACTGAAGGGGTGATGTAATTATCCGAAAGTATAGATGCAGGTGGTTCGGCATTGAAAGGTTTTAGAGTGTTGATTTGAAGAGCAGGGTGACGTGTTGGCTCAGCAGAGTAAGGGTCTGAAGGGTTGGCACTCTCTTGCTTCTTGTAACTCTCTGGATTAAGAACACCAATTTTATATTCAGAGAGGATTTCTAGAACATGGTCTTGCTGATGAACGGCATATAATGCCCAGTATGGTTCCAGAGCTCCACCTGCAGCCAGAAGTATTTTGTCACCACCAGGGTGAATGGCCACAAATTCAGTGATATCGTAGACTCCTCCTTTATAGGTGACCCACACACCACTGTCAAGGGAACGATGCTTTGTGACTTCTTCTAGGGTGTAAACGGGAAGATCTGAAGTCTGCGTTACCCGTAACTGTGCTGAGGTAGCAGCCAACTGAACCTGAACAAAAACAGACACAATAAAAACTCAATTAAAAAAAAAAGATTGCTCAATGACAACTAAAGCACCAGGCACACTGCAATTTTTATGCCCTTTACAATTGTTGCTTGTCAGATAGTATGATATGAGCCCGGTGAGATCTTACAGACTGTGAGACATCAATGGTCTTTTACGTCAAACTGTATGATTTTGTAAGACTTTAGTAATAATTGACAGGGTTTGACTTTGCAGTCGGTTTTGACATCCTTATTTACACACAAAATTTAAAGAGGTCATGACATTTTTATTTGAATAAGTTTCTTAAGTTCAATTTACGTTGTTTTTGAACGTTTTGCACAAACAAAAAAACATATTTACAAAACATGATTAACTTTCTCCCTCCTTCTCAACAAGTATGAGTAATGACAATGTACACATACATCTTTGTTATTCCTGAGAAAAACATGACAAACCTTTTGGCAACAGAAGCACATTTCCAAACGTGTTTGAAACACAAAGTTTGTCAAAGCAATCCTTTTTTGTGACTTGTTTTGTGCATTTTCAACAAATTAATCAACCCTGATTGGAAAGGTTATTTTCATCGGTTGTGTGACGTTGTTGTTATTTTTAGTAGATTTATATGCACCCACTGCTGTAGATATCTTCCCCTGGTTATGCCTTTAGAGATTTTTCATTATTTAGGAATCAGAAAACATATCAGGTGTCTCACCTTGTCTTGGTGGAGCTTATAGGCTAAAACAGCTCCAGTACCTGCCAGCAGCCCTGCCAGGGCAAATCTAAACTTCGGCAGCCTGTCATTAAAGTATTTCTGTCTTCCATGTCCACCAGTACTCCTCCAGCGACAAGAGAAATGACCATCCCACACGGACAGTGACGGGATAACGCTCTTTGAAAGTCTGGAACTGAGAGTTAAGAGATGTTTCAGAAAGAATTTCATTATAACAAACATTTTCAAATTTTTCACAGAGCATTTCACAGAATCTGGCCATGTATTTTCAATCATTTACATTAAGCAAATCATTAAATCAAGGTGCCATGTGGGGGATTCAGAGTCAGACTAAGCGAAAGATAAACTTTCATGTGTCTTATTTGGAAATGATTAAATGATAAGGAACAAAGGTTTAAGGTTTATGAAATGGCAGAATTACCTTTGACTCCTGATAAGGAAGACCTGAGCAAGACCTTGGCAATGCTTTAGGTGCTGCATTGCTCTTTCTGAGAAAAGAGACAAAGAACAACAAAATGTCAAAGTACGATGACAGTCTAAAACCTTAACGTTTTGATGACTAGTGTGAATCCAGTCCATGTTATACAATGAATATAATAAGATTTTATATTTGATCTTTTATCATTCCACAGAAAAGCAGATGAAAGTAATTAAAAAATTTATCAGTATTCATCATCAAAATTCATCAATAATGGAGATTTAGGATATTGCTTTTGGTATAGGCCATAACCTCCAACTTTCCATTAAAAGGTAATATTTAACGCAAATTGATAATGATCATATGTTTTAGGGGAAGTGACCCTATGTAGTTTTTAATGTTTTCAAGTAGATGGGTAAACGACACAAAAGTGTTCACAATAATGTACATGAAAAGAACTTGACTTTGTTCATCTCAGAATGACATTTCCCGGCGCACTGAAGCGTCGCTGTGATGGTGTGTTTTGGAAAAAGAGACTTTAGCTCACTGAAACTAAGTGATAATACTCCACCAGGGAGACCCTCGATCTCCAACCTGTAAGCTTCAGGATCCACCCTTTTCCTTTATGATGATGTAAGACACTGGACATTTTTAAAATGTTATATCAAAATTAAGTTTAAAGCTAGCACACAGTTTTTCCACTGTTCTCTATGCAAACATGCACTAAAAGTATGTGTCTGGCAACTGCGATCACGTCTCGCATTTTCTGCTGTGTCAGGTAAAAAGAAGTTAGTGCACAGAAGCATTGTAGGCTACAAACAGTCCTCTGTAAAATGCGCTGCACAAATCTGAATATTTGGGTTGAACTGTTCTGGAGCGGTGTTGTAAATACAACTTAACCACTGATTTCTAGTTGTGTCCACTTTTGGAAGGCCAAACAAAGTAGCTTCGCTTTCACAACGAAACACACAGCGTCTCCACAACATGGCGCCGGCGGCAACAGCGAGAATAAAAGTTACACCTTCTTTCTTTGCGTAAACATTTGGGCGGTGTTATGCAAATCGTCCCACACAGTGACGTAGACGTGTAGGCGCATTTAAACAAGGCATTTTAGGAGAGCGTGGATGAGTCTTAACTTTTATAAAGAATATCTCTTTGGGCTTGAGACTTTAGTCTTTGCAACTCTAGGGATTTTATGTATGCACAAACAGCTTGTAACACTCCAAAGAGAAAGGAAAACTTGAAATTGCAACATATGACCCCTTTAACCTTTTAAAACATTGGTCTCAAGACACATGCTGTAGCGCAGCGGTCTCTGGGCACCAGTACTGATGAAAAGGCTAGAAACCTCTCTGACAGCATTGCAACTCGCTGATTAACTACACAGTACAACACATCATTGGAAAGCGAGTTATGACGTATCCTGAAACTGTAATAACATGGTGGCAGCTCCAACGATTAATCCTGCATGCCAAAAGAAATATTCCTCAAGAATACAAAAAAAAATATTTATAATAACAAAATATCAACTACCACCTTTATACGAAGCGTGAGATTGTCTGTAAGTCTATCCCTCACAGTCGTGTTTTCATGCATGTAAAATTCAATAAGTCATCACAAGTACTGCTCTAAGTATTCATCTTAGTGAAAAAACACAAAAATATATAATTAAAAAAGGATGTGAATTTTGTGCAAACAATCAGTTCTCTAAACAATGGGACAAAAAATGTTTAATGTCAAAGAAGTCACTAACACAGAATATGATTACTGCATTGAAAAATACAAGATGCAGGGCAGTAAAACTAACAAAACGCAAGGTACTCAGGACATAAGTTTACTTGTCTTTATCTGTGTTTGCAATGTGTGCAATGTTTTAAATATGAGCCATCAGGTGAATTTAAAACATACTGAATGGAACTTTTCAGACTAACCACCATCATGACTCATCAAAACCTAAATATTTATCTTATCACTGCAACCACATGTAAGCTTGCTGGGTAATGACCAAAAAAAAAAAAAAATAAATAAATAAATAAAAATGTCCAAAATGTCTTTTGGTCCTGAAGTGACCAAAGAGAAGAAAATTCTAACTAGTCTCTTAAAACTTTGTATATCTCACTGCAACACAAAATGATTTATGCCCAATAAACATCTATTTACTGACCCCAACATTACATATCAGCCCAGACCTCACTTAGGATTGCAGTCTATTAGCTTTATATCAGCGATACATGCACTGCATGAGCTACTGGTTTTAAAACGGTTTATGGCCTGTCATTAACATATATTTGCACATGATAAGAAGAGGGACAGCAGGGTTAAGCAGAAAGACTCCTGCATAGAGAAAATCTCTTGGAAATAAAAATATGAAACTACAGCCTCGTTGTAAACAAGCCACCAAACAGTCATGTAACCAAAGAAACAAAAGGGTTTGAAATGAGTCACTGTTGCTCAAATATTTGGACTGACATGATTGTGTCATAGTGGATAAGACACTTGTTTTGGTCCATGAAGTTCTGTGTGTACAGAAAACATGAACCTTGCTTGTCTTTTCATTAAAAGGATCAATAACAAATCCTACTGACTTTATTTACGCTTATTCATTTAACATTAAAGCCAACTATGAGACTATTATTAGGCTTTACAATGGATTAAAATGATGGAATGTGGTGTAATACTGTAATAAACTGTTCATTCAAGGTTGGCTACATTTCTGTAACTGTGGTGCAAATATAGTAAGCGGTCAACTACTTAATTTGTCCACAAGAAACGTCTCACTGGAAAAAAGTCCAACCAATTGTTTGGAAATAATACAGTAGCTATTCTGTGACAGTAAATCTTGGAACTGTGCGTCTAACACACCCTCACTTGTCATTTAGTGGGTGGAAATGAATTAAATCTGTTTTTTGTTTCATTGCCCAACTAGGTTGCACTGGTCATTGTTTTAGAAACCGAGGAGGTTCTAGTAACTTTGAGAGTTAAATTTCCTTGACTGGTTAAACAAATGAACATGCATTTGTTATAAAAAAAAAAAAAAAAAAAACCTGCCGTTTGATAACCAACATAATTATGCCACATGTGCAGTAGTTTGCAATCAAAGAGAGAATACTCAAACATATGCTTTTGTAAACAAGGAATGGTTAAATCATGTAATGAACACAAATGCACCATTATTGATATGGCAATGAAATAATTAGCACCCTTATTAAATTAGAAAATGATCGAATCGTTTGTATACAGCAGGCTAAAATAATAGTCAGGTGCCACGTAAAACAAAAAAACAACCCAACGAATTTCGACCCAGCCCATCGCTGCACAACTTCAAATACAAAACCACACACACAAACCGCGTTGCTTTGAATTCCAAACCCTGCCGATTTCCCGATCTATAAATTGCTAGAAGAGTTGTGATCTTACTGTAACTATCCTGCAGTTTCGGAGATCTCGACCTACAGATCCTTCTCGAGCCGCTCGGAAACTTTATGAGACGCACGAGTGTGACGTGTACGCAGCCTGTCGCATCATCACAAGCACCACGTTTACTGTGGTTACACCACATCCAAAAACATCAGATTCTCAAATTATATTAATATAATATACATATATTCAATAGCCCTTCTCCCAATGTTTGAATCGATCAACTCGCATCTGATTATTTTTTTACGTCACCGTATTTACCTGCTGATGTCAGCGGGGTGTCCTTTGTTGGACTTTCTTCTGCTTTTTCCAATAATTTGACCTAAAACTAACAGACTAATCTGCAGCAATGCAAACACGGCTATGATCTTTTTCATAAAATTATAATTTAGCTCATTTTAGTATCACACATTTGTCATTTTCTTTTTCTGGAACATTTCATAGTCGAACGTTCAAGGCGCAGGTCAAAAGTTTTTTTTATTCTCCCCAAGGATGCAATTATTTGATACATAAAATACAGTAGTACATGAATGTTCTGAAATGGTATTGGAATTAAACTGCCTTCTATTTGAATATATTTTAAAATATAATTTCTTTCTGTGATGCAAAGATGATTTTTTTTTATTAGTCATTACCCCAGTCCTCAGTGTCACGTTCAAATAGAAATTAATTTTAAATTGTAATAAAAGTCAGTATAACTGTATTAATAAATTAGTCACCAAATTAATTCAGCTATGGAAGAGAATTCTTAACAAAACATAAAAAAAAAAATCAAAAATTTTGACCTGTAGTGTAGTTAGTAATTGTGCATTATAATTAGATCTGAAGCTTTACTATAAATGTATTTTTATGCATTGTCGTTTACTTGTATCCACTCTGGGTTTGCAACATTAGTTCATGTCAAGGGCCAAAGTGATGCATGCAAAGTTCGCCACTCTGACTCTAAAATCTTTCGTGGTTGCTACAGTCAATGACAAACATACGACACCACACAATGCATTACAATACACAGATACATCAATGAAACACCTTTTACTTTTAATCAGTCTTTATGAATATATTTACACTATTTCTGTCATTGCAGAATATTAGCAAACTGTCTTTGATGAGACAATACAAGGTTACTGTGTTTTAAGCATAAACAAACAAAAAATGTACAAGTCATCAAAACAGTAACAGTTTCTGTTTGTATAAACAGTTTATACATAAAAAAAAAAAAAAAAAAAGCAAATCTAAAATCACACACAAACATTCAGTTCTTTCTGTCCATATGTGCCTTTAATAACAGGCATATAAATGTCCAATTCCTCTCCAAATGATTTTTTCCTCCAATCTGAGCTCCAGACCCCGGCTCAGTTGTTGCTATGAGAGCCACTATAATCTTGTGCTGAAAGGTCTCCAGTATATGACTCCACTCAGAGGTAAAGACAGGACAGTACAGCTCTGTCTTGCTACGTCGGTGTCAGACTGAATGGTGTTTGAAAGCTTGTCAACTGCTGACTTCAGCATCATGACTGATTCATCTTGGCAGCTTCAGCTTTAATGAGAGAAATCAACTCCTGATTGATCAGGAACACAAAGCGCAGACCTGCAATCTGGACAAAACAAACACGCATGCTTTATTGACCAGCTTTTCATTCTTTCTAGAGAATCATTGTGCAAACAACTTCTGAGCATGTTATATGCAATAACATTATTAGGATTAAAGGTAAGGCAGCATTCTGACATTCTGTGATACATTATACATTTTGTTCATTGTGACTTATTATAAAAACAATATGTAATGACACACTTGTCCACAAAACAGCTATTTTCAGTATGTTAGTTTCGCAATAAGTGTGATGAACATTTTACAAAAATGACACAATACCAGCCTCCGTGAAGCAGTGTTATTTTAATGAAACTAAACAAAATAATTTGATATAGAAAACAAAATAAATCAAAACTATAATAACCTTGGAAGCGACTGGATTTGGCACAATAGCTATGTAATGCATCACATCAGAAACAAGTGATAAAAATGCCAAATATATTGTCATAAGTGCCATAATTTGCAAAAAAGTTTTAACACTCGCTGTAGGTGGTCTTTGACTTGCGAATAATGGGAGATGGAAACGTATTTGCTGAATAAATTCCTCGATGTGTATCAAAAAAGTCATGTGACTTTGATGCAACTTGACTAACCATAGGACTGACCTCGTTGCACAGGCTCTCAAATGTTGTTTTGGTCATTCTGAAATGCTTAAGCCAAAGTCTGTCATCAAAGTATTTCTGTTTAATTGTCTTACACGACTGTGTTCCCAAACAGCAGGCATCCACCTCCGAAAGCAAATACACCAATTAATTATTCATTATAAATTATATATGAAAATGATTATATTCAGTGGCATCTCCTAATTTTCTTAGTGATATTTAGTGCCAGTTTAACAGGAAATGATGATTTTGTTCTCTTTGACTTGCTGGATGGAAACAATGCTTTATTCGCCAATGTTTTTGGCAATATTTGTGCACAAGTTAAATTCGCAACTTTGGATGGAAACAGCTAATGTCTGACTGACTTGGCAGCTGTCAAACACTTCACATTAGTGTGCATTCTCTGTAAAAAACAGTCACCGTGACAGTAAGGCTGATTAATTCCAGAATTCCTGAAATTTCAAGATATCTCTGTTCTTGTGTTCATTTACCTCTTATTTCTAAGACACAAATCTTGTTGTTTGCTGCAGCTCTAAATGATTCAAATACTCATTGCTAAAAAAAACAATCTGTTTGTCACCTGCTGGTGTAATGAACCTAAAGACATGAACCTACAAAAACAGCCCTCTAGGGTTAGCAGCGAAGAGGCAGGCTCTTTAGAAAAACATGCCTGTGGCGACATTTATGCAAAATGATACTATGCTGCACAACACAAAAAGTGCATTCAGTTTTATCCAAAACAGATTAAGCTGAATCTGGCAACACTTTATTACGATGGTTGCTGTATGCACTGTGGAACTTTAAGAATTTAAATGTCCTGTGAGTGACGCTAAACGGTCAACGCACCATCACATTGTGCGCCAAACATTCTAAACAAAAAGTGTGATCACACACATCAAATGGGTTAATATTCACAAGGAAAGCACTAACTGACACTTTTCATTTATAGATTTCAGAAATGAACTCAAAGGCAACATGAAATGAGGTGGCGGGTCAGATTTGGCCCGCAAGCCTCAAAGCTGACACCTGTGGTCTAACCGAAACCAAGAGCTAGAAAGTCATTTTCAAGGGACTGAACACATGACTCTGACTTGTCATTATTTTTGCAAACATTTTGCTGTTGAAAAATATGGATGTGATTCAGCTGCAAAATTATACTAATGGCCTCCACAATAAAAACTGAGCTTTAACTGAATCCCTTATAATAGTTTTTTTTGGTGATTGATAATAATAGTAGCTGATACACTGTGTGTACATAGAGGAGAATGTGATAGAAAACTTTCTCTGATATTTAGGAGTTGATACTATAAATATTCTAGAACTGTATACAAAAATGAATTCCAGTTTTCCTACCCTCTTTGACAAATGAATTTCCCAGATTTTTCATGAAGAGCAGTTATAGCTGACAAAATATTTTAGAGTGGGGCATAATGTAAAACAAATACATATCGCGTTTAAGTATTACATTATCAGGCAAAATGCGAGCTGTCTTGCTTAAAACTTATGTGTGAATAGAATTGCAATTTTTTGAAAAATCTTTTATGATCTTCATGGTCTTGAAAAAAATCAGCTGTCATTTTTCCAAATGTGATTTTGTGACTCAAACATAAGCTTGTCCATACCTCCATCACAGAGTTGTTGTTGAGTTTCCACTTGTTTCCAGACAAAACTGGTCGACCGTCAATGTAAATGGGTCTTCTGCCTTCATTAGCGATGAAGAAATCTCCATTATTTTTCAGTTTAATGATCCCTGGAGTTAGAAAACAAACATTAAAATTGCATCCTGTTTACACAATGCCATTCAAAAGTCCTGATGATAATTCTAAGCATCAAAATTCTTAAAGGGGTCATATGATGCGATTTCAAATTTTCCTTTCTCTTTGGAGTGTTACAAGCTCTTGGTGAATAAAGAAGATCTGTAAAGTAGCAAAGACTAAAGTCTCAAACCCACAGAGATATTCTTTATAAAAGTTAAGACTTGTCCACACACTCCTAAAACCCCTCGTTTAAACATTAATTTTACATTAATTTTACATGGCTTTCTAAACATGTGGCTCTCTTGCGCGAGACGTGAGTGCAACGGTGATAGATAAATATGAACGGCAATATTTTGTATGAACAGCACCGCATCCATTGGGTTCAACTGCGATATTGCCAATAAAGTCTGAATGGAGTAAAGCCTGTGCTTATTTTAGCAGCTTACGATCAACATATTATTTTTATCAGAGATGCACAGATTAGCTCTAACGTCACTGAATGTGCTGTTAAAAATCAACGATCCACTGACCATATCATCATGCATTAAACAAAGAATTAGAATAATTAATGTGAAGTTTGGGTGCAGATAACTATATCAGGGAAAATTATAGGTGTGGGTGGATGATTTGTTTGAAGCAGTGGATTCGGGTGGCATTTGAGCTGATCCACGCATCTCTATTGTAAACAGAAACCTTTGATGTAACGGCAGTAAACATAAATGGAATGCTGTAATCGATGACACACTCAGGTGGTAGAAGAAAGTGCACTGTTTAACGGGTGCTGAAGATAACTCAAAATCCCTAAGTCACGCAGTAAATCAGATAATCCCTCCTCTTTTAAAAAGTAAACAAGGGTTATGCTGTAATAAAGTTTAGTGATGCAAAGCTAAACTTAGCATCAAGGAGCAGGACTGATCACACAGCACCATGCGCATCATGAATGCTGTTCAACCATCTGACCTTGCTTTCTGGAGATCTTCCATGCAGGTCCCTCCAAAGACAGATCTACATCTATCTGCTTGTCTTTAGTAGCACGTCCTAGTGTGATCTGAAACCGTTCAGAAGAGTTTGTTATCAGTCAACTGTGGGCGAACTCTCTTCTTTTAAAACAATTGTGCCTCATATTGTGTTAAATAACTAAATATTATTGTAAGTTTATTATTTTTTTTTTTTTAAATAACACAAACACATTTCAAGTGAAGCATTTCACAAAAAAGTCTGCTGCTTATTAAAACAACAGATAGATCATGGTTTTGTACAGCAGAACATATTTTATTAGCACTTTATTTTAGTCGTGCTCTGCATTTTCACACTATGTACTTTACTATATTAATCACAATACCTGGGTAATTACTAGATACTAAACCAGAACCCATGTTGAGTCCATGCACTTCTATTATGCAGTACTTTCTTGGGTAAGTTCACTGTAAGGGCACAAACTGTGAAATGAAGTGCAGCCAATATTTTGTTCTCCAATACAGTGCCTTTCAGACATTTTTTACAATTGCAATTTTAGGTAGTGTAAAAATATGTTTTGGGGTCACTGTATACATGTGGTTTGTCCTTTCCCCAAAAAAAACAAAAATGTAGGACTAAAATTTCTTTAAACACTTGGCATGTATTGGTAATGGTTAGTAGCATTTACCAATCCAGTGTATTTGTGGTTTGAGTACATTCATTGAGGGACTCCAGCATCATACTGCCAGATTCAACTCCTGCACATGAATGACATTAAATGCTCACTGACCTCTCTAGATCTCATCAGATATCTGACCATTCGTCCACGTAAAGCTGCCAGAGTCTGATTATCAAAGTCTGGTGAATTCATGCCTAAAATAATGATATCACACAATCAGACTCCGCAATCACATTCTTCTGATAACTATACAAACAGCCAGTGGACTAAATCTGACCTGTGATGCTGTCCACTAACACCTGCCAGCGAGGAAGTTCCTGCTCCAGCTGTCTGATCTCACGCTTCTGATGTCTATCTGCAATCATCAGCTCTACAAGAAATGCAATAACATTTCATAGACAGACACAGGAAAAAGTACTGAAACATATTTTAGCATGTTTAAAACAACAAGAGGCTGTATGAAACAACTCACCGTGCTCTAAGACTTCATCTCTGCTGTCCCTGATGAACAGGATAAATGATCAGAACCAGAAAGTCAGAGTCATACATAATTGTCACAAAAAGCTTCAAGGGGACTAATGAGGAAACACATTATGAATATAGAGAGCTGCAGGGAGGACGTATTTTTGCAGGCCTGTAAGGCAAAAACAATATTTTAGCGCTTCTTGTTCCATCATTCTGAAGTCAGTGTTTTTTTGTGTTGCTTTTTCTGATGATCAAAACGTGTAAGAATCATACATTTTTGTTGGTCACAGAGCTTATTTTCTGCAATAATGCAAAGACCAGTGGAAAAATCTGAAATAAATATTATAGAGGATAATCTGACTTGGTGTGCATTACAAGATTTTAATGCACAACGTGGAAGGAAACAACCACTCAAAGCAAAGCAGAGTGCACTAAAACTGTGTACTGCTTACTGACGACAACACAAGTACACATGTAGATGAGTTAAGATTACACCGCTAATATGCATACATGACCCTGGACCACAAAACCAAGTCATAAGGGTCACTTTTTCAAAATTTTGATTTATACATCATCTGAAAGCTGAATGAATAATCTTTCCATTGATTTATGGTTTTATTATGATAGGACAATATTTGGCTGAGATACAAATATTTGAAAATCTGGAATCTGAGGGTGCAAAAAAAAATCTAAATATTTAGAAAATCTTTAAAGTTGTCCAAATGAAGTCCTTAGCAATGCATATTACTTAATCAGAAATTAAGTTTTGTTATATTTACGGTAGGAAATTTACAAAATATTTTCATGGAAACATGTTCTTTTCTTAATATCCAAATGATTTTTTTGGCATAAAAGAAAGATAATTTTGACATAAAATGTATTTTGGGCTATCGCTACAAATATACTCGTGTGACTTACAACTGGTTTTGTGGTCCAGGGTCACATATATGCATGAACACAAGCTTTCTCACAATAAACAGTTTTCTAATGTGCATGTACACATAGTGAGTGACATTTAGAACAGTGTGCTGCAGCACGACTAAAAATATTAAACTTTTAAAAGTTAATTTGTCATTTAAAGTGACACATTAGGTTACATTATAGTAAAAAAGCTAAACTTAACAGAATTTACTCTTCAGTTTCCTCTCATATTCACCTCATTTTCAATGTTTTTTAGCTGCCAAGGATCATGAACGGTTTTGTATTAGGTAATCATATTTACTGTATCTGTTGTGTGTTCGGGAAAGAAGGGTAAGTGTTATGGCATGTGTGTATTTTTTGGTTGTTGTATTCATAGTATATATATTATGTGATATTTCAATTTGATCTGTTTTTTTTGTTGTTGTTGTTGCATAACAACTGATACATAAAAAAAATATTTTTTTAAAAAGATCATTACTCACACTGCAGGACAAAGTGTTATTGTGAAATATTATTTGAAAGTGACGTGTGGCCAAGTATGGTGTCCCATACTCGGAATTTGTGCTCTGCATTTAACCCATCCAAGTGCACACACACAGTACCCGGAGCAGTGGACAGCCAGTGATGCAGCACCCAGGGAGCAGCTGGGGGTTCGGTGCCTTGCTCAAGGGTCTCACCTCAGTCGTGGTATTGAATTTGTTAATTAACTAATAACACATGATGGTGTAGCGTCGGGTGAGATGATAGAGTGGGGTTACTTACTTGAGTTTGGCATCATCAACCACCTGCTCCGCATCAGAGAAGTTCAGCACTTGCTCTCCTTTAGGCAGAGGTTGAACTAGAAACACATCGGATGAGTTGTGTAAATGAAAATCATCAGTGCATGCAGGAACAGACACCAGACTACATTGACGCATGAGAGCATCTCACCGCTCTGATCCTCCAGCAGATAGTACTGCTTGAGCAGCTGCCAGTGGACCATCAGATTCTTAGCAGTGCGTGATGGGTAAAACACATTTGGGTGCTTGTTGAGTAAATCTTGAAAAACCTCCAGCTTGGGCTGACTGCTCTACTCACAAACATGAAGCAAGGGTCAACTGAACAGCGA
The DNA here is from genome assembly GCF_018340385.1 of Cyprinus carpio. Lineage (NCBI taxonomy): Eukaryota > Metazoa > Chordata > Actinopteri > Cypriniformes > Cyprinidae > Cyprinus > Cyprinus carpio. The sequence continues at coordinate 3,215,063 of NC_056607.1, read as the reverse complement.
TGACATTCAAAACAACAACAGCAGCAATAAAACCTAGAAAGCATTCACTCTAATATGTCATTAAAATGCTGATCTCGTTCCAGAATGAATGTCTCACTGAGCTGATCTTAGCGAGCAGGGCTTCCTCTGTCTGACTGAAGAGAGCTTTACTCTGAATAGCAGCGATAGCCTCTGGATGCAGTTGTCTCATGGCCTGCCACGCCAACCTGAGGAACAGACAAAACCCTTAGAAAAAATGTACATTCAGATCCTATGTTAAAATAATAGTAAAAAACTAAACTAAAAACAAAAATTCTCTCTCTCTTTTTTTTTTTTTTTTTAATAACCCTCATGTCATTCCAATCCCTTCCAGAGAAGAAAATCTGAAGAGCTTTTCATTTAAATATGAATCCTTTTAAAGGCATCAATACACACAGACTTACATGTCAGATATCAACTTCTCCTTGGTTTTGTTCTAGAATCCTATTATAACTAAACAAATTCACAAGACATATGATTAAGAAAAAAACTGTAACTAAGAGTTTGAGGTTCACGGAATTAATTTTATTAGATTAAGCTGTTCTAAGACATGCTTAAATAATTGCTAATTTGCAGACTGTATGAGCATAATGATCAATTATTCGAGCCTTTTTAGAATTAGGTAGAACCGTTCAAGAGAGGTAACTAATTAAGAGGTAGATAGTTGCCTTGGGGCTTCTCTGCATCAAAATAATATTCTCACTTCCAATGCTACCTGAACAAACCAACAGTCATTTAAATAAAACAAGAAAAAAACAAAACAAATATCAGATGATATATTGTCCCTGGCGTTCAATTGCCATGAACTGAATGAATGAATAGGGCAAGAGGTGTAACTTTTATGACTCTGTTATAAAATGAACAAGGTATACAATCTTGAAATGATGTCCTTTTGTGTTCTAGGGAAGCAATAAGTCTTTGGGGTTCGGAATGACATGAGGTTGATGGCAATTTTTTTTTTGAAATTGATTTCACTTTTCTACCAGATTAAAACAAGAACTATAACTATATAAGAAGAATGATTTGGTCAGAAACTCACTTTGATATGACAGGGTCATACAGCAGAGCGTACCAGCGTTCCTGAATCTCCCGCAGTGTGAAGCGACAGCTGAATTTCACCCCCAGATGAACTGACGTAAGATCTGTGGTCTGAACATAAAATACAGTTGAGAGAAAACAATGCATTCAGAGCCGGGGGGTGAAAACTTTGAACAGAATGAAGATGATATCATAATTTTTCATTTAATACCCCTTCATTAGCTACTTACATGTTTCCCAGAAGACAAAATAAGTTAAATTTACCCTGATCTTGAAATTCAAAATGTTTTCACACCCCGGCTCTTAATGCATGGTTTTTCCTTCTGGAGCATCAGTGAGCATTTGAACCTTCTGAAATAGTTCATATGAGTCCCTCAGTTGTCATCAGTGTAAAAAGATGGATCTCAAAATCATTCAGTCATTGTTGGAAAGGGTTCAAATACACGAAAATGCTAAAAAACCAAAGAATTTGTGGGACCTGGAGGATTTTTCTGAAGAACAGCAGGCAGTTTAACTGTTCAGGACAAACAAGGGACTCATGAACAACTATAACTAAAAAAAAAAAAAAACACACAACTGTGGCTCATTCAGGTAACAACACAGTGTTATGAATCAAGGGGATGTAAACTTTTGAACAGGGTCATTTTTATAAATTCAACTATTATTTTCTCTTGTGGACTATATGTAAATGCCTTTTATGTGAAGTAGCTTATTCAGGTCAGTACTAAATAAACAATAACATGCACTTTGTATGATCCCTCTTATTTTGGTAAAATAATGAACATTTTGCAGATTCTGCAAGGGGGATGTAAACTTTTGATCTCAACTGTACATGCACGTCAGTTCAACTCATCTCAGCAGAACCTCTCTAAACTATTAAGCTCCGAAAATCTGACAGCTGACCTGTAAAACTGCATTGATGAGCAGAAGGTCATCAGTGGGTTTCCAGCGGCCCAGGTCTTTGGTGATCTGCAACGGCTGCTTGTTTCTCTTCATTCGTTTGGTCATCGATGACGGCGCGATCACCATGGTAAGAGGAGGCGTAAGAGAGCTGCCAGACTTTAAACCCTACAGTTCAGAGACAAATTATGGAGAATCAAAACAACTAAAATGTAAAGAATGTTTCATGTCACACTTAAAATACAGACGTTACATATCAGTAAAACAAATCTTCTAGCACCATGCATGTTTACTTTAAAAGACACAAAAACACACTATCATTGTATATAAAACATCTAATGACTGTATTTCACATACGTAAGTATAGAAAATAAATATATATGAGCTAAAATGATTCTATTATATTAAAAGCGCAAAACCTTATTTTAGCTATGCAGAAAATTTGTTGTTTAATATTTGCTGTTTAAAACTGGATTTTTTAAAAATGCTTTTGAAAGAAGCCTCAAATGCTCATTGAAGCTGCATTTATTTGGTCAAAAATACAGTAATAATAGTAATATTTTGAAATGCCAGTACAATTTTGGTATTTGAATATATTGTAAAATGCATTCATGTCATGGCAAAGCTGAATTTCCACACAGTCCTTCCGAAACCTTTCTTATATTCTGATTTGAAACTAAGCTTTTTTTAAAATAATTTTTTATTATTTGTCCTCAATTATTAACAATGGTTCTCATTATTTTCAATATAGAAAACAGTTATAAAAATAACCATGCTTTTTTTTTTCACTGAAAAAAATAGTCCACTGAAGACTGGAGAAATGATGATGAAAGTTCAGCTTTGATCACAGCAATAAATTACAAATGAAAACCTAAATTTCAACAAATTTAAACTCTTGACATGTAGGTATATAATTCTTCTCCTCTCTCTCTCACACATACACACACACACACACACACACATTTTCAGTGGTCTATCATACAGTTGTTCTTGGCCAGAAAATAATATGTAAGATTTCCCACAATCAAATATTCCAGAGATTTGTGAAATTAAATCCAATAACCCTCATTACCTTCTTCTTGTCACTGGATGCAAGGTCATTTCCAGGGTATCTGATTGCCTCGATGACTGGCTGACCTTTGACCCGACTGGTAGATTTCGCAAGGCTGCTCTCAACCAGTTCATCATCAAACTTCTTTCTCTTTATTGATCTAAAATATAATGATTTGACACCTTTTAGACATATGTAAATTAGCACAGTGAAGTAGAGGGCTGCTATGGTAACGGATGACTCCTCTTCACCTGGAGGAGCTTCTGCGTTTGGGAATGATTCCGGCTCCGCTGAAGGCCTGAGCGGCTGTCCTCTTTACAGCAGTGGACTCCTCGTCCTCGGATCGGCTCTGTGTCACCAGAGGTCCGGCCACCGCTTCTGCAGCCACGCCAGACGAGATGCCTGCCTTCACATCTGCAACACAACACCTTATCAATCAGAACACATCATAACTCTGAACATCAATTATTCCAAACACACTGTTCGTTCATCTACAGCCTACGTCACAGAAAATACCACTTTTTTGAGTGAAAGTTGCTACCAAAAATCTTTTAGAAATAAAAACTTATGCTATTCTGTGTATTTAGCAATCGCTGGTTGTTGTCTTACCTTTCTCCATAACCTCCTGATCAGCTGTTTAACTCTGACAAAACCGATGAATCATGAATAACGTTACTGGAGGCAGAACACAGACCTAAACAATAATAAACACTATTAATACATGTAACGTTACAGTGCAGACGCTACAACGTTAAAACTAGTGCAATACTATACTATTATATATCGGATAATTTTACATTAGATGTTTATTATTACGATTTATTTGCTTTATCAGCTCTAATTGCGACAATTACTGTCAAGCGTGACACCACCACAACATATTTAGGTTATAAATTAAAATCGAGAATTCAGGCGATGCAGGTTTTACCTTTAGAATGAGTATCGTTGCGCTCTGACTCTGATCAAATTCAAATATAACTTAATATTTTATTCCTTTATTTGATTAACAAAATAAAGCGATAAGGCTAAATCAGGATAAGCTAACTGAAGGCTTCTGTGGAGTTTGAAGCGTTTCCGGGTTACACAGGAAATGTCGTCAGAGCACAACAAAGCTCTGCTAAACGTGCCTGCATTTGTTAAAAAAAAAAAATAAATAAATAACGTGCCTGCATTTGTTGTAATAGGGTAAATGTATGGTATTTTTAAACATCCTACACTTTAGTGATAGAAACGAAGCTTTTCGAAACTCTAAATCAAATAAACCAATTGCTTCTAAAAACGATTTGAAGCGCTCAAAACACCGCCTGCTGGTCAAAACTGTGAATGCAACGAAAACTTATTGCAAACTAATAGCAAATGCATGTAATCAAATACAACTAAATACGAAGGTCTGTAAAATTTGTGTTATTGTATTAATATAGAGTGCTTGTGAGTTTTAGACAGGGCGCGGAAAAATATGCAAATTAGAAGCATTAAATCTAATTCTCCTTTTTGCATTATAGCTACTATAAGAATTACAATTCATTAAATCAATTAAACACACACACACACACACACACACACCTGATTCAACTCATCATCTTATTAGTGAAGACTCCAAGACCTCAAATGTGTGTGTCAGATAAGAGAGACACCAACAGCGTGCAGTGTTCTCCAGGACCAGGATTGGGAACCACTACTCTAGATGTTTGCTAAGGTATTGCTATGTGGTTGCTAGGGTGTTGCTATGCGGTTGATAGGGTTCTTTGGGCGGTTGCTAAGGTGTTGCTATGCAGTTACTAGGCTACTCAGGATGGTTGGTAGGGAGTTGCTATGCGGTTGCTAGGGTACTCGGGTGGTTGCTAAGGTGTTGCTATGCAGTTGCTAGGGTACCCGGGGTGGTTGCTAGGTACTGCGTTTTTGATTACAAATATTGCGGGAAAAGAGAACATCAATGTGGAGAAGATCTTGTTTACGTCAAAACTGAAACCAAGCCGTTCACACAGAACGCATATTTCGCGCATTTTCTAGAGGGACATCATATCACCGTTGCACTCGCGTCTCGCAAAAGAGAGAGAGAGAGACAGAGAAGAGAGAGAGAGAGAGAGAGAGAGAGGAGGAGAGAGAGAGAGAGAGAGAGATAGAGATAGGAGTAGAGAGAGCGATGAGAGAGAGAGAGAGAGAGAGAGAGAGAGAGAGGAGAGAGAGAGAGAGAGAGAGAGAGAGAGAGAGAGAGCTAGAGAGAGAGAGAGAGATGAGAGAGAGAGAAGAGAGAGATGAGAGAGAGAGAGAGAGAGAGAGAGAGAGAGAGAGAGAGAGAGAGAGAGAGAGAGAGAGAGAATAAAACAAATCTTGAGATTTAATGGCGGGTTTTTTCCCCCCAGCACTGCAACTCCTGTTTTTAAATGAAAAATGTACTCTGTGTGATTGGCTTTCGGCCCATTGTATTAAACTATGAATAGATACATGATGCTGTTTTATTTATAGTTGTTTAAGCAACTTAATTAATTATAATTGGTTTATAAACATTATTTTAAACATTTTTTTTCACTGATAGTCATGTTATCTTATGCTCGATGCGCCCTCTTGTGGCCTCAGGAGAAAAGCCAAAAGCTTTTCTTTACCCTAACTGAAATTATGCATTTTAAATTCTAATATAATATTTAAGCACAAAATTTGAATTTAGTTTTTCAGCCTTTTTGACAGCCCAGGTTTGAAATAATGGTGCTTCATTATCTAGAGTGGTAAGCATGAATGATACACCCCCTGTGACCTTTGCACTGGTTACTGTATACAGGCCACCATGCAAGGCACCATACAGACTTTATCAAAGAATTTGCTGATTTTCTATTAGAGTTAGTGCTGACTGCAGATACATTCTTAATTGTTGTTGATTTTAATATCCATGTTGATAATTAAAAAGATGCATTGGGATTAGTATTTATATACATTCCGAACTCTTTTGGGGTTAGAGAATGTGTCAGGACTTACTTATCGACAAAAACACACACTATAATCAATACTAACACATAATACATACACCTAAAGCTCTGCAGCAGAGCGATGATATCTCAGATTATTATCTAGTCTCATGTATACTCCATATAGCTAAAGCTGTTAATGTGTCAGCTACAGTATCGCACCAGATAGTGCGCTATAGATCCCCTGGGTAACAATTCCACTCATTCTGTGCTATAGAAAGAATTGTATAACCTTAAATCATCTAAACCAACAACTTGTATGTTAGTGACTCTACTGAATATTTTTAAATTGTCATTGTCATTAGGATATGTCCAAAAAACTTAAAAAATGGCTGTTATTAAAAAAACACAACTTGACCCCAAAGAATTAGTTAATTCCAGATGGATCTCTCTTCTCTGTCAAAGATACTAGAAAAGGTAGTATCATCACAATTATGTTCCTTTTTTAGAGAAAAAGTTTTTCACGCTTTGCATGTTACCCTTGGGAAATATCATCAGGAAACATGGTGTTAGCTTTCACTGTTATGCTGATGATACAGCTCTTCGTGGTCCGGCGAAACATACAAATTTGCATAACTAACGAAATGCATAGTTGACATTAAAAAATGGATGACTACTAATTTCTAATATTATCTAATAAATACTAACTTGCTAAATTCCGAAAAAAACAGAGGAGTTCATTATCAGACCAAAAACCTCTGCATGTGATAACCCAGAACAATGTCTAGATGGCTGCTCTGTCAATTCTTCGTCATCAGTTAGGAATAGGTGTGCTATTTGATAGCAATCTTTCCTTTGAAAGCCACATTTCTAGCATTTGTAAAACTGCATTTTTCCATCTTAAAAATATATCTGAATTACAGCCTATGCTCTCAATTTCAAATGCAGAAACATTAATTCATGACCTCAAGGTTAGATTATTGTAATACTTCATTGGGTGGTTGCTCTGCATGGTTAGTAAACAAACTCCAGCTGGTCCAAATTGCAGCAGCTAGTTCTTACAAGAACCAGGAAGTATGAGCATATTAGTCCAGTTCTGTCAACACTGGCAATGGCTCCCTATTAAACATTGTATAGATTTTAAAATCTTGCTAATCATATTTTAAAGCCCTGAATGTTTTAGCACCTCAGTATTGAGCTCATTGGCACAAGAGCATGGGAACCAGATAAACTGGTCCCCCAACTAAGCCTGGTTCCTCCCAAGGTTTTTTTCTCCATTTATATCACAGATTCAGTTTTGAAATATCATATCACAAATCATAGCTTTCAGTGCATTACCTCAAAAAATAAAGGCCACCTGGAACACACAGATACACACACACACACACACACACACACACACACACACACAGACACACACACACACACACACACAGAGAGAAATAAAAAAAACTGTAATATTGTGAATTATTATTACAATTTTAAAAGAATGTTTAAAAGAATACTTTAAAATATCATTTATTTCTGTGACGCAAAGCTGAGTTTTCAGCATCATAACTCAAGTCTTCAGTGTCACATGATCCTTAAGAAATCAGTCTAATATGCTGATTTATTATCAATATTGGAAAGAGTTGTGCTGCTTATTTTTTTTTATTTTGCCCTGTGAAACTTTTTTGGGGTTCATTGATAAATGAAAAGTTAAAAAGTACAGTATTTATTCAAAATAGAGATATTTTCTAACAATTTAATTTTTTTCTATCACTGTTTTATCAATTTAACAAATCCTTGCTGACCAATCCAATACTGACCTCAAGCTTTTGAACGGTAGTGTATATTGTTACAAAAGTTATATTTTAAATAATTGCTGTTTTTTTTTTTTTTACATTTTATTTATCAAAGGATCCTGAAAAAGTACCACAGGTTTCCAACATTGATAATAGCTTAAATCAGCATTGCATACAATGTATTTTAAAGTATATTAAAATTTTGATCAAATAAATGCAGGCTTGATGACCATAAGTGACTTCTTGCAAAAATATAAAATCGTAATGTTTCCAAACATTTGATCTATTAATATTATTATTTTTTTTTTTTACACTGCCCCTTTTTTTTTTTTTTTTACATCTGAGCCCCTGCCGCTGCCCCTGAGGAACTCTCTGTACGTCCCTGCTACACAGAAATGGCTTTGTCAGTTGTGCAGGCTTCATCCAGTCATGACTGAGCAGGGTGTCTATGGTCAGCTTCTTAAGAACCTCTTACAGATCTGTCTTCACTTCAGGCAGACATTCTTTTATGTACTACAATTAATATTAAAGGGATACTCCACCCCAAAATGAAAATTTTGTCATTAATCACTTACCCCCATGTCGTTCCAAAACCATAAAAGCTCCATTCGTCTTCGGAACACAATTTAAGATATTTTGGATGAAAACCGGGAGCTCTGTGTCTCTCCCATTGACTGCCAAGTAAATAACAGCGTCAAGGTCCATAAAATGTATGAAAGTCGCTGTCAGAATACTCCATCTGCCATCAGACGTGCAATCTGGGTTTAATGAAGCGACGGGAACACTTTTTGTAAGCGAAGAAAACAAAAATAACAACTTTATTCAGCAATTTCTTTGTCAACGGTCTCCTCTGTGTCTCTCCATATCACCTTATGCTGCGTATGCTCTTCTGTATCATCCGCGCCACAAGGATGCGCTGTTTTATTTCAAATCAAAGCTAAATACATAGAAACAGTGCATCCTTGTGGCATGGATGACACAGAAGAATATACCTGCAAAGGGAGCCAAAGGCCTGGTTATTACTGCTGTTACACTAACAGGACGATCAAATCCTTGTTTAGGCTATTGGCCAAACATTTAATCCAAATATTCACTTAATCTTTCATTTTTGGCCACCTTTTTGTAATAGATGACTTAGCCTCTATAATTTCTTCAAAAAAAAAAAAAAAAAAAAAAAACATGTGGACATCACAACCCTTACAAAAAGAAACCACGGTTTTATCATAGTAAAACTACTTAATTTTCTTTTGCATGATTTCTGAATCTTTGAGACTAAATTAGAGTCATAATATAGTTATAGTCTTAGGTAAATGTCGAGAGCTACAATTGTAATTTGTAAATAATACAATTTATTCATTTATTAATTGACTTTTTTATTTTATTAAAGTTCTGTTTTCACCCCTATAGTAGGTGGTTTTTTTTTTCATCATCATATTTGAGGAAGGGGGGCACAACAGTACAATCCTGCTTAGGGCACCCTTTTGGCCAGCAGCGGCCCTGCTTGACACTGTTATTTACTTGGCAGTCAATGGGAGAGTCACAGGCCTCCCGGTTTTCATCCAAAATATCTTAAATTGTGTTTCGAAGACGAACGGAGCTTTTACGGTTTTGGAACGACATGGGGGTAAGTGATTAATGACAAAATTTTCATTTTGGGGTGGAGTATCCCTTTAAGTATTTTGCATTAATAGCACAGTCTATGATTAATAGTAGGATTCTCTTGCTTTATTATGATATCCATCTGATATCAACAGTTTTTTTTTAAGTAGCCAATCTAAAACCAGACATGTCCAAAAGTCAGGCAAAAGTAAGTGGAGAGCAGAGGATGTCCAAGCTTTTGTTTGACTTATGTATTAAAACTTGATTTCATTTTTGTTTATCTGTAATGCATGTATGACTCCAGTAGAGGGCGGTATTCATGAACACACTCCTGCCGTTATTTACTTTGACGCATTGAGGGGGGAAATGCTCTCATTTCCGAGGCGTTTCCATTACTTACACATCTGCGTTAAAATGCGCTGTCGTCACGCAGCAGAGATGAAGTGTGTTTGCGCTTTTAGACAGAGGATCAGTACAGAACTGTGACACACAGGAAGCTTTCAACTTCAACTCAAGGACATCTAACCACTACAGATTTATTTCAATGGTATGAGCTGTAATTACGTTATCATGTCTTGCCTTTGCTTGTTAGGTCTGTCTTCTAATAAGGAAAGCTTTCGAGTATGTCCACAGATGTGGGCAGTGTGTGTCTCTCTCTTTGTGTGTTTCTGTCTGTAGCTGTGCTTCATGTATACATGTTTATGTATTTTGTCTCTGTGTGTCTGCGTGACTTTGTGTCTTTCGGACCTTTGGTGTCAGAGATGATGTGAACTTGTAACATTCATCAAAGCTGTATAATCCTTAGCAAAATAAATAATCAAAATGTAATTTTAAGTAGACATTATCCCTCTGTAATTTTACTGTGTAGAGGACGTCCATTGATGTACATTTGTTTGTCTATTTGCATATATTTGCACCATTCACTGTATCTGAGTCCAAAGTTGAACAAGCAACATGCATTTGCACATTGATACAAATACACTCACTGTTTCCAAATTCACATAACATATGTTTTCAGGGTTATGACTTCACAATGAAGTCACCATGTTATCACCATGATACTCAAGACTCTAATGTGTTTATGTGGACCTCTTTGAGGCTTTTCATTCTCAAGCTGTGATTTGCAGAAACATCTGTCTAATTTTATATTTCTTCTGGCATTCATCATGGTGCTTTGATCTTAAAGTTCGTGTCTCACTTAGATAATGAGTCCTTCTTTAGGTTACTAATATTTTTGCAACTTGACCTGATTTTAACTTGACCTGTTTAGTTCTTAAGTGTGCTGAAATGTTACTGACATATAAAACTGGACCATTGCCTATCCAATATATTGAACCAAGCTTATTTATTATGTGTGATTCACAGGCCTCAGGTATGGCAGAGTTGCTGCGGTTGCTCCTGAGCGTGGCAGAAAAAGCTGCCAATGTGGCACGGGTCTGTCGACAGGAAGCACCTCTTTTTGAACTTTTGGTACAAGAGAAGACAGGAGTTGACAAAAACAAGAAATTTGTCCAGGATTTTAAGACACTTGCTGATGTGTTGATACAGGAAATGATTCGCCATGATGTTTGTGCCAAGGTTCTTAAATATAAAGCTTTCACTAAAATCAAAATTAATTTTAGTCAGATTTGTCTGTTTTTGTTGTCATCTTGATGGCTAAAAATTCCATTCTTGCTTTATAGTTTCCAGAATTGACTGGATTTATTCATGGAGAGGAGTCAAACAAGTTTAAGAATGGACTTGGTAAGTTACCCCAAGAACAGCTTTGATTCTGTGCTGCATTTGATAGGATTTCATATGTCATTGTATTCAAATTTTCACCACTCTTGTGGCACTCGTTATTTGACTTTCAGCGTCGCTGAAATATGGAGAGCTGTAGATCATCTGACAACATAAGTACATGTTTCTTTGCATGGCAAATGTTGTTTTTGATGATCACATGGAAAAGTAAAATCAGATAAAATTAAGTTAGCGTTAAAACAGTTTAAAGTTTAAAGCATATTCAGATAATTTTACTATTAGTTGAAGTACGTTATGTTGAGCTGGTGTAAGAAACTATGTTTTCTTAAAGGAGCCAAGCATTCTGTTTTAGAGAACATAGGATGGTCCAAGTACAAAGCCCTGTGGGACTCTCTATTAGGATGCAAGATGTAGAAAATAAATATTTTGCAACTGCAGCGACAGACCCGGTTTACATTAAATTCAATTTAATGGCTTTCTGATCTCAGGGGTTTTTAAGGGCTTGCTCACTACATGACCACAGCACTTGCTGGGTCCAATTATCAAATAGCATAGGCAGTCTAAGAGTATAGATCAGAGATGCGCTTCTCTGTTTATAGCAGCGGTGGGTGATTGTGTGATCAGATCCAGATGAAACACAATGAGAAGAGTAAAAATGCTGTCAGTTTGGGTTCAAGCTGTTTTTATCCTGGGTTGAGGGGGTGAATATGTCATTATTTGAATTGGGGTTATGCAAACAATTTGAAAATTAGATGGGATAAAGTCAGTGGTTAGGTTGTGGCTATGGTACATGGTAGGCAAATGGTTGCATGATTATAAAATATAGCCAAGTCGTAGCTATCATTATGGAGTATTTTATGATTATATTGGAGGAGCTGAGAAATACTTGGCATGAGATGAAATGCTTGTGTTTGTTTTGGGGTGTTCAGGAGATGCCAGGGAATAATGTGTAATTAATGTTTTCTTCCACTGTTTTTCATACCTGCAAACTCATCGAATGTGCTAAAATTAGTTCTTCTGACAAAGAAATAGGCTGTTCACATGATTTGTAAATCCAGGGAGGTTTTATTTGGGAGATTGTTATATGAATGTTAATTTGAAGAGAACTGACTGTCTTCAGATAAGTTTTGATGACATTTTCTTTTCATCTTACCTCTTTACAATGCCTAATAAAGAAATAAATAGAAGCAAAGCCTTGCTTTGTGTACAGGGTTAACCACAGTACATTGTGTTTTAGGCTGAAATGTGTGGTTTATCATTCCATACTTTTTCAGAATATTTTTCTTCAGTCTGGAGTTTGCAGGTATGCTTTTGCTACTCATATTGTATGTTTATGCATCTCTGATGGCCATGAACACTCAAACTTAGAGCTAGGCAATGTATCAATCAGATAAATAACACCATTTGATTGTGATTGTATTTCTTTCAGGGGAGAGTGTCACTGTGAGAGTATGCGCTCAGGAAGAGGACACAACTGCTCTGTTGGCTAAAGTTCTGGATGGTGATCAAAACGCAGCGTCCCTCCTGACCAAGGTGATCCACCAGGACCTTCAGATTAAAGACGAGACGGCTGAATCTCTGCAGCTGTCAATCAGCCCAGCCGATGTGGGCATCTGGATTGATCCCATTGGTAATGTATTTGTTATTTCTGTCCAGCTTTTTACTTGGTAATTTATTTACTTTTACATTTTATTCATTCAGTAGACTTTTTAAAAAATCCAAATAAAGAGCATTTTTCGTAGAGCCAACATTTCATAGTTCACAGTACCATGTTTATTGTACATTAGGTTACTAAACAAATATTCAAGGTTAGTGTCATTTGTAAGATGTTCAGTCAAAAGTGAGATACATTTGTGCTCTAACTGGTATTGTTGCAGTTTTTGTATTGTTTACATTCAGCACTAAGATCAGACAAAAAAAAAAGTAATTTTTAATAGTCATGGAAATGTTGGCGTTTGCCATATAGTGACCCATCATTCACATCCTACACATCCTTATGAAATGTTTTGGCTAATTTGATTGTGTTTTCAGCAGCATTCAAATCAGCACAGATAATGTAAAGTGTGCAGTGTCATTGTGGGCTTATTCATTTAACACTGTACATCGTATAACCAACAACATTACATTTTATATTTATTCCACATTCAGTAATTAGCTAAATAGCATAAAGATTTAATAAACCAAAGAATTAAGGGTAGAGGAAATATTTGCTGATATACCTGAGGTTGTACATAAGAAGTGTACAGTTGGATGTCTTTGTGTGTCAGTAGTTGCAGAACCAGTTATTTTTCTTGTGAAAAAAGTGAGACGGGAGCTGTGAAATCTTAAACTGGAAAGATTTGTTCTTTCTGGACAATAAACAAACCAACCAGTTATGCTTATGACACTTCTTTTTCCTGGTGTGTGAATATTTCAAATAATAATACTGCAGTTCTCATTCATGCACTAGTCACCTCACGTATAGACTACTGCAGTGCTGTTCTCACAGGTATTCCCTCCAAACTGCTGCATAAGCTTCAATTGGTTCAGAATTCTGCAGCTTGTGTTCTCTGTAGAACACCTTATACTGATCACATTCAACCTTAACTCCAGCAATTGTACTGGCTTCCAGTAAAATATAGAGTTGAATTCGAAATCTTGCTACTCACTTATAAGGCACTTCATAATCTTGCACCACAATAGCTTACTCAGCTTCTCCAGGTTTACACTCCTTCACATGCACTTAGATCTTCATCTTCAATTTCTCTTGCGGTACCTTAGATCTTTTATTTATGTTGCCCCCCGCCTATGGAACTTTCTTCCCCTCGATGTTCGAAATAGCGAGTGCTTGTTGACTTTTAAAACACGTCTTAAGACATATCTTTTTATACAGGCTTTTTTATAACATGTTTTATTGAGAATTAAATGCACTTTATATGTATATGCTGTTTGTTTGTTGTTTGTTTTGTCTTATGCAGTGACCTGTATATTGCTTGTAAGGTGACCTTGGGTGTTCTGAAAGGCGCCATGAAATAAAATGCATTATTATTATTATTATTATTATTATTATTATTATTATTATTATTATTATTATTCAGGTTGTGTGTATTTGGCTATTTTCTTTTGATAGATGGAACAAGTCAGTACATCGAAGGGAAAGAGGAAGAAGAGCCTGATGAAGGCTTTTGTCCATTCGGTCTCCCATGTGCTCTGGTTCTGATTGGGGTTTACTTACGGTCCACTGGCCAACCGGTCATGGGTGTCATAAACCAGCCGTTCAACCACAAAGACTCCACGGGTAAAGGGTAAGAGTAGGAATAGAACCTATGCTTTTTCCTCACAGATATAGTTTTACAGCTAGTTAATTTTAGTTTTGTTAGTTAAAATAAAAACTTTTTTGTTTTGTCATGACTTGTAGTGACTTTGCACACTGAGGTGCAAATAACTACAACTAGGGGCCAGTTTTACTAACAGCTTGCGCCAGTGCAAACCATCTTTTGGTGTTAAAAATGTCAAGTTTTACTAAAGACGCGCTGAAAAGGCGTGGACACAGTTTTTTTTTTTTTTTGCTTCAGGAAATAAAACCCTCAACTAGGAGTCACGCAATACCAGTTCTATCAAAACCTCTAGCAAACCTTCATTTTTTGGCCTCCGGTTCTTTTCAACGTACTGTGGCTTCTTTATTTCTTAATTTGCTCCAAGAAATAGGAGTGAACTCTTTTTTTTTTTATACTATAGTCTTTGTTAGTTTTGCACGCAATATCTGTTATTGCTTGAAGGGCAGGACTCCACCCCAGTAGTTGGAAAATTGCCTGTCAAACACCATCTCGCCCTGTTTCTCAATCGGCACCTTTACTCAAGTACTGTAACGAAAGTATTTGTAACTAGTTAAAATGTGAAAATGAAGTCATTCTTAACATTAAGAGACATGGAGTCTGTAATACATCCTTTTGATCTCTCTCTCCACTGGCTCCCAGTTAAATATCGTATCCATTTTAAAACAGTATTGTTTGTTTATAAGGGGTAGCATGGACTGGCTCCATGTATTTCTGATCTCCTTTCGTTCCACCATAATATCTCCTGGGAACTTCGATCAACTAGTAGTCTTCAGTTAACTGTTCCAAAGACACTTAAAATTGAAAGAAGATCCGTGCCTTCTCAGTGGCTGCTCCACAGCTTTTGAACAATTTGCCATCTTTTAAAAAACTGCCCCACCATACGCTGATTTTAAGTCTCTTCGTAAACCTAATTTTGCATATGGTCATAAGTAGGTGCAGTGGTATAATTGTAGCGTGCTGTTGTTCTTAAATTTGCTTTATAAATAAATATGACAGACTGTTACGTTCCACCTCTAATGACCCTGAAAACCAGTTCTCTCCTGAGCTGTTGCTTATGTAAGTCACTGCATTTCTTAATGTCCTCATGTCGTGGTGATTGTAGATGGAAAGGCCAGCACCTCTGGGGCGTTTCGTATGGTGAAGTGAACGTTTGCTCCTTCAAGCATCGCAGGCCATCGTGTCCACAAAAGAGAGATGGTTTGTCTGTGCTGCTGAGCTCCAGCGAGAAGCCGGCTGTGAAGGACGCTCTAGCAGCCATTCCCAGCAGCTCGCTGATGTACGCGTCCGGCGCCGGATACAAGATCCTGTGCGTGGTCCAGGGTCTGGTGGATGTGTATGTGCTCTCCGAGGGCAGCACGTTCAGGTGGGACTCATGCGCACCTCATGCACTTCTGCGGGCGCTGGGCGGCGGCGTCTCGGACCTGAGGGAGTGTATGCGTGCCCGAGTCTCTGGAAACAAGGGACACACAGCTGAACTGACCTACCATCAACCGCACACCGAAAGTCAAGGTGTGGACAGATGGGCGAACCGAGGAGGAATAATCGCATATTTGGACTCCAGCATAATTGATAAAGTCGTGGCGGCACTTGCTGGAAAGATATTCTGATGCTGAAATGCAAGAGCGTAGTGTATGCAAGTGTATGCTTGTATTTTTTATGCATAATCCTATGTCGTTTTTATTTTAAGATTTAGTGGCATAATCAAATATTAATTTAAGGCTGTAGCTTTTCAGGAGAAAATATGTTATAATGCTTATCTACAATATATATATTAAGTAAGTTTTATTTTTTGGAAGAAGCTGGTTATATTTTCAAGACAAAAAGGAAAGCAGTTACTGTATTGTAATGTTGTGTAAATGTTACAGATAATATCACGTTTTACAGTTTCTGATGGTCACCTGAAATAAAAGAAAAACCAGACACCGAAACTTCTCAGGGTTTCATATCTAGATTATCATGTATGATACATGGACATTCAGGCTCTTTTATGGTGATGTTTTTTACTTGATTCCTTTCCCCCCTCTTATGTTTTGCTCTGTGTATGGCAGAAACATTGAGAAAAGGAGTCTCTCACAGGAAAGACATTTGACTGGTTTGAGTTGTATTTTTCAGTCTCATTCTAAACATTCAAGGGCCTTTATGAATCTTTCAAACCTAAAACATTCTGCACAAACTTTTAAGGTACTGACTATATTTAAATTTATTACAAAATATTTCAGTAAATACTGTAATAAAACAATTGCGGAATTTTTAGATTCTTCAATTCTCTGTTAAAATACAGTACTGGTCAAAAGCTATGATTTTTTTAAAAATGTTTGAGAAATAAATCTATTAAATGCAAGGTTGTATTTATGTAATAAAAAATACTGTACAAACATCTGAAATACTATTTTTGTTTTATTTTTACATCTTACACTATAATGTATTCTTGAATTGCTGCTCATGCATTATTGGTTACTTATCAAAGTTGTAAACAATTTCTGCTGCTTAAATAGTTGTAAACCTTTTTTTTTTAATGATGTATAGAAAGTTCAAAATAATCTTATAGAATCTTTTGTAACTTTATAAATGTCCTCACTGTCACTTTTGAATTTAATGCCTCCTTGCTGAATTAAAGCATTTCTTTCATTCTTTATAAAAAACTGTTTTCAACAATATTAATAATCAGAAATGTTTCTTGAGCAACAAGGATTATGTGACACTGTAGATGAGTAATAATGCTGAAAATTCAGCTTTGACATCAGGAATACATTTGAAAAAGAATAAAAAATTATTTTAAACTGTAATAACATTTCTTAATATTACTGCTTTTACTGTGTTTTTAATTAGATGAAAACAGCCTTGCTCCGCCTAAGAATCATTAACAAATCTGAATTATTCTTAATAATTAACTTTTGACCGGCACTGTGGACCAAAATATGAAGAAAAAAAAAGAAGAAAAAAAGCAGATGTGCAGCCTTTATATACTGCAACCCTTGTTGGCTCGTCATAATCTGTAACAGTCTTCATTTGAAATATTAAATAATGAAGTCTTTTTATTTGAAAAGTATTTGTTGTTGTGATGGAAAAACTTTGAGAGCTAAGGGGCTGATGGGGAAAGTGTGTTTAGTTATGTGCAAAAGCTGTTTTAAAAGATCCTCATTTCATTCCCTCTTGGCTTCATGTCAGTGCCAGTGTGCTAATGACTAGAAA
Organism: Cyprinus carpio; assembly: GCF_018340385.1. Taxonomy (NCBI): domain Eukaryota; kingdom Metazoa; phylum Chordata; class Actinopteri; order Cypriniformes; family Cyprinidae; genus Cyprinus; species Cyprinus carpio. Next base: position 3,197,524 of record NC_056607.1, on the reverse strand, counting down.
AGGATCCAAAGTGTCACTTTACACTGAACACATATGAATTCATAGAAAATACTGGATACGTTTCACATGAACAAAACCTTTTTGGATAAGGGCCATAGTTCTTTAATGCTTGTTATCCGCAATAATATAGTCATGAAAGGTGACAGAGATCAAAATGAAGTTTAATCAAGTGCAGTGAAGTTATTAGTCTTTCAGAATTATATAAATGCTAATCTGACAGCTGCTTGTGGTCTTAAATACAACAGCTGATCTCCTCCTTATAGTGCCACACTGAACTCTAGCAAGCATAATCATACATTATTCCTTGAAAGATTTCATCTGTTCTAAGCCCAGGCTTTCTGCGGGGTGTAATTTGCCTTTCCACAAATGAAGGCCTTAATGTTTTCCAATCAAAATATCTAAACATCCTTATGCAAAATGAAGATAAAACATCTCGTTTTCTGAGAAATTATGCAAATATCTGTTAATGGGATGGAAAAACTCGTTTTGCCTTTAAATTGTTTTTAAAGGGAATTATTTTTAAAGGGACCATTGTTCTAATAAAACGTACTTCATTTTTTTTTTCTTTGTGATTGTGTCTAGATTTAAAACATTTGTGCTAGACAAGACAAACTCTGAGGAAAAACATCACTTGCAGTGCATGTGATCAGAAGGTACAAGTTATTTCCATATTCTAGTGGTCGGGAGCAGTTATTCAAGCCTTTAGTCATTTTTTTTTTTAATTTGTAAATGAAATGTAAAAAAAGTAATGGATATCTGTTGGAAGTACATTTTAAGAACATTGATGAATTGTGCTCCTTAAATGTTCTTTATTTGGTCTTAAAAAGTCTTACATTTACCTTCATTAAACCATGAGCTACCATGGACAAGAAGGCATTAAATAGTATGTGTGTGTGTGTGTGTGTGTGTGTGTGTGTATGTGTATGTGTGTGTATATATATATATATATATATACACACACACACACAGCAAAGCAATGCTGAAAAACAAGAGTAAGAATTTTGTTACAGTTACTAAAGTATTAGCACAAATCATACATCATCGAACAATGATAAACTAATTTTGGCAAAACAAATAAATATTACCCTTAAGAAGGTATATTTTGACATCTTTAGCAGAATAAAAAAAAAAAAAACACTGAGCTGCAGATGGCCTTTAATGACGTTTGCACTGTCCTACATATTTCTATCAACTTCTAACGGAACACATTCTGTGATAGAAGTGGGAACATTATTTCTAGAGCAGCACTGAGCAGCTGCTGCGGTGTATACTGGAGTTAAACGCACAGATGTTACACTTGTACAGGTTGAAGAGCACAGCATTTGAGGAAATCAGCTTTAATATAGGGGTGTTGGGTGACAGGCAACAAGATACCAAATCATGAAAAAAGTGTCCTGCACATTATCACCATTATAATGATTGTCTGAATCTAGAGTGATCTAGAACATTTTTAGATCACTCTCTACAACACATCTGTCTGGAATAAACCTTCATGTAATCCCTAATACATTTGTCCATTCAGCACCTCGACCAGATGTTAAAACTCTCAAGTACAGTGAATGTAATGAATACAATACCCATCACGTTTTCTTGAAATAGCGAGTGGAATATTGTCACATATAATGAAATTTACAAATGCATTCGTCAAACAATAAAAGCAACATGAGCTACTCATTTTTGTTGATGCTTAGACGCCAGTCAACTTAAAGCGATCCATTATTTTGTTCAAAAGGTCAGCAACACCTTAACATCAGGAGGAAGTTTAGTGCAATAAGAAACTGTCTGCTTTATTTCTATTATACCACTTCAGTTATCAGCTGTGAACAGGAATTAAATAACACTTGACATTGTCAACAGAAAGCTTCTGCTGTAAAGAAAAACACAACTTTAGAATAGTCTGACAGTGGGACTGAAGGTAAACATTTACAAAACTCAAGTTTACCCTAAAGATTCAGTAACAATGACGTAATCGAAAGAACCATTGAGTTGGGGTCAACTATAGATACAGCGTGGCCAGTCATTTTTAGCCTTTGATAACATTTCAGAGGTAAACGTGCTGCTATTTTATCATGCACAGTTTAAAACCATTATACCCTTTATTTTTATGCTCCTTCCATCTGAAAGCACTTCAGTTAGAGTCACAGGCTGAAAGATCACTGACAAACAGCAAAACAACAATTTGATTTTATTTCTGGAGTCTCTTTAAATGTTTTCATTCTTGAATTTCTGTTGTTAAACAAGCGTTTTTAATCAGGAGATTTAAGACAAACTGAACAGGAGGTTCCGGAAAGCATCTCGGAGAACTTGACAACACATGAAACTGAACACACATGTATTAGAACGGTATTATAATGATCCGACTGTACAGAGGGAAAACAGTCTTGTGTCTTAAAGTATACTGTGTCTATAATGATGTCATGAGCCAAAAACGTCAGGTTTGGACACTAATGAATCTGTTGGCCTGGAATAATGGCTCCAGTGGATGAATGAAGCAACTTCATTTTAAAATGATTCCTGAGTGTTAAAAAAGTCTTCAGAAGTGACAAGAGGACTTCATCTTAAAGGGAGGCTCTGAGATTTTCACATCAAAACCCATTTTTAGACCTCTATGCAAATCTATGCATCAACGATTAAAACATGATTACATTTGTGCTTTAACTCAAAATTTAAATTTTTAATAATTTCTTTCCCTCACTCTAAAATACAATGCACATTGGAGGCTCTTCCAGCTCTATAGATACACTACATGAACAAATGAGCTCCAATGAGCGGGTACAGCATTTGATGTGAAAAGTCCCTCTTGATTCTTTCATCTTCTGAAGCTCCATCCAGATCAATTTGGGGAATATTAAGCCATATTGTGTATTTTTTGTACAATAAAATGTTTGTACATATTTGAAGTAATTCTCTCCTAAACAAGTGATTAAAACAACAGAAGAAATTATTATGAACTGCTTGAGTAACTGGTAAAATGCTTTCTCTGGATTGCTTGAGCACTATACGATAATCCCAGGAACATCGGGAAATTTCAGCTACGTCCTTTTCCTGTTCTCTTACTAGTAGCAGATGAAGAAAGAGTCATCCCTGAGGTCTGTGTGTGACTTATACATTAATCCTTATGTTACAAAACATTCAGCCACATCGTGAAGATTTTCCATCAGATTCACCATTTCAAGCCTGACAAGACCAGAAACATCACCCAAAAATAAAAATGTCATTATTACCCTCGTGTCATTTCAAACTCTGCCACTGTTTTTTCTTGTGGCGAAATTTATAAATCTCATGCGGTTCATAGCACATCTGTCAATCTAAACAACAACAACAAAAAAACAAGTTTTATTCACTGCTGATGCTCCCCTCCACTGAAGCTCAGAATACTAAACACCATTGTTTTTCATGTATTCATCACATCAAACCTCGGACAAATTTAATAGCCAAGTCGGAGAAGAACATAATCAGTGAATTGCTAACTTTGGGTCTTTGGTTGTTGCACAAAGCTATCTGATGTCTTCAGAAGACTTGAAAAGTACAAGTCACATGGTCTACTTTTATGATGTTGGGAAATTTCTATACTTCCATTGTAATGAAAAAAAGCTGTGATAAGCAAAAATAAAAGGCGTAAATGTTTGGAACAACGTGCGGGTGAGTAAATAGTGACAGTTTTTAATGTTGGGTCAACTATTCTTCAGATACACCAGAAAATCTACTCATGAGTCCTTCTGTTTCTTGAAAGAACGTTATTTCAAATGCTTGAACGCAGGTTAATTTGTGTCAAAAAAAAAAAAAAGAGATAAAAACAAAAACCTTCAAACATGAAACAGCAAAGATCTTCTTGCATCCATCTTTGCTTGCCCCTCTACGAAATTAGATGTTGCCTTTTCATTCTGTATCAGGAAGCTTCAAAGCACCAACACTGAAATGCTCAACAGAGGTCAAAAGATTTGGTTCTCGTTTTGTTGCACTAGTTGGCCAATATCATGTCAAAACACGGCAACAGACAGCGCTCCATCTCTGCACAACACTGCATTCCTCAGCGCTGGAATGGCTTGCGAACTTTCTTGCGCCGGCGTGGGGGCTTTCCTCCGTCAGTCCAGTGTTCGCTGGGGTCGCCCCGTTGGGCCCCTGGGCTAAAGAACCCTGTTTGTGGAGAAGATCCTGAAAACGTTGTTGAAGTCCCTGCAGCTGCTCCGGAGGAATGAGGCGGCGGGTTTCCTGTTGGGAAGAATCCTCCATTAGCAGACATGTCACTGGGAGCTCCACCCTGGAAGAGGCGGCTGAAGAAGTCCTGCAGGTCTGGAGGTGAGCCTCCACCTGCTGCGTGATCTGGGGCGGATCTGGAGGACAGTTTAACATGAAGACTATCATTACAGTAACACACAGGCCGTTAATTAGGAGCCAAGCACCAAAAGGGAGCAGGCACCTTGTGTTTTTGTTAGTTGTCGTCTTCTGCTCTTGAGTCTATGGCAGCCCACAGAACTTCATGTGGGAAAGTTATGAAATATGGCATACAGATAGAAGACAGCCTAAACATTAACCGCAGCAAATTTGGGAAAATTTGCATTTTCATTCAAAGTTGATGCCAATCTGGATCTGAGGCTGTATTTCTGCAATGCTTTGGTGTACTGACACCACACTATTGATGTGAACTCTACATCTTCTATATTTTCAGCCCAAATACAGACCCCATTTTGTACATTGATCAATGACAAATAAAAAAAAAAGTATGTGCAAGTTCTTGCAAGTAAATGTTACATATACCACTCACATTATGAGATGTATTCTAAAAACATTTGCAAATTGGAAATATTTCCAGTCTGGGTACACCTGACTGAATGTGTTTCATGATCTTCATTTAAAGACTTTTGTGTCTATTGTGTAAGGAGTCATTTCACCCAACATATTTTTATGTTCAAAATTTGTTTCACCAACTTTTTTTTTGTTGTTGTTGTTGTTGTCATGACTTCTTGTAGCCGTTTGTTGATAAAAATTGTTCTTTGTTAGTTCATGTTAGCTCAGATATTACATAATATTAAAACATACAATTTTAGTTTGATTTTATTATTGTATTAGGAAATGGTAAAAATTAACAATGACATTAATAAATATTTTAATTTCATTGTCAGGAAATTTTTCTCCATATAGTGGACTTCAACAGGGGCCAACGAGCTGAAGGTCCAAATTGCAGTTTAAATGCAGCTTCAAATGGCTCTACATGATCCCAGCTGAGGAATAAGGGTCGTGACCTTTCCAACGTGTTTAATTAATGCGTGAAGTCGCAGAGCTGGTGCAAGATGAACAATTGTGGGTAAAAAGTAGACTTTTTTTTTTTTTAGAAAATGACTGATTGTTTCACTAGATAAAACCATATTTCTCAGCTGGGATGGTTTGAAGCTGCACTGAACTGTGATTTGGAAAATCACATTGGTCAGTGTACAAGTCCACTATATAGAGAAAAATCCTGGAATATTTTCCTCAAAAACCTTATTTTTTTTTCGACTGAAGAAAGAAAGACATGAACATCTTGTATGACATGGGGGTGAGTAGATTATCATGAAATTTTAATTTGTAGTAAACTAATCCTTTAAGCATAATCATATGACCTATTTGCCTGCTGGTTATTTATTTTCAAAATGTTGCATTTTAATTTGGAATATGTGTTTTTGCATTGGTAGCAAGCCTCAACAAACTTAAAAAAAAAAAGACATAAAAATAAAAACATTTATTTATAAATCAAAACATATTCTGCCCAGTGGTTTACTTAATCTTCCAAACCTGGCAACCATGTGCTCTCTCACTCTCTCTCTACATTGCTCAAATAAGTGTAATTACAGCCAGTCTGTTCTCTTTAACATGGTTATTTTTGCTGTTTGCAGCAACTAAATCTGCTAGCAAACCATGTGAGTTTAAAGTGCAACAATTCTAATAAAATGTATTAAAACTTAAAATGACAATAAACATGATTACTAACCATTATGATATTTTTGAGCAAAATAATCGCTCAATTGTTTAACCATTACCATGCAACCCAAGTAGTTAACTAATGTTCACAAATGGAACCTTATTGTAAAGCATTACCCATTTAGATTTCCAAGAAATTAAATACAGAAGTTGGCAAATTTCCCAGTGACTTGCACTGATAGAATAATCAGCATTCCATTATATTATGATATCATCACTGTCAGTTAGAGCTGGAATGCTGAGTATGGCCTCTGAATAACTTCTTGTCATAATGGTCTTTAGACAGCTGATAATGGTCTGAGGACAGAACACTTCTTATTAGGCAACGTTTACACTAGTGCGTTTTCGTTTTAAAATTCATTTTTGCTACGGTTATGCCTTTTGCTACGGTTATGCCTATTGTTTACACTACTCCGGTGTTTGTGACGCTCAAAAACAGAGACTTTTGAAAACACTGCAGACCCCGTTTCAGTGCAAACGGAGCAAAACTGAGACTTTTGAAAACGATGGCGTGGCTGCCCACATGTACCCATAGATATGTATAGGTAGATGCCCCATTCGACTGCTCCAAGCATGTAGACGCATCCGCCATCTAAACAATAGGGAATCTACCTATACATATCTATGGTTGTACATGCATTACCGGTCATGTGACATGCACTTTCGGTCATGTAGTGTAAACGGAGATGGTTTCTGTAACGCTGTGAAAACGCCAGTGTAGACGAGGATCGTTTTCATTTCAAAATTTCTATCTGGACACTTTAGATCAGTTTTGAGCCGTGGGTCTAACCTGGTTGCCCGTTGACAGCAACATTGCTTAAAAAGTTGCCCTGTGTATCATCAGCCTTAGGAAAGAGTGGTTACCTGTGGCGGCTGGTTCCGCTGCTACCTTTAGAGCCAAAAGAGATGTGATATGGCACGCGATGTGTGTCTGGAGAGATGCTTATACGCTGACAGCCTGCCCACTCTGTGTGAACATAGAGATGTGTCTCAAGGATCTGAACATATGCACACAACATATGAACACAGCAACGATCCAAGAGCGGGAATGCAAATGAACTACCGGTGATGTCAAAGACTTTGCCATCCATGAAGGCGAAGAACGTGATGCGCAGTCCCAGCATACTGGATTCAGCCCACAGGTCTCCCTCCTCGGCGCTGTGCCACTTACTACATTCAGCACAGAATCGGGCCTCACCAGGCTCGCGGTCCATCTCGAAGCGCCTGTGGAAGAGACCATGCTCGGGTTAATGTAGAAATGCAGCATATAACACAAGACAAGATCTGTATGAAATGACAAAACTGAAACGATGATCAGTAATACGCACTTGTGCTTGCCCTCACATTTAGTGCACATCATTGTGTTCATGGCTTCTTTCAGGTCATCCTGCAGTTTGGTCAGAAACTCATTCATGGACTTTGAAAGCTCTGTAGCTGCCATACGCTTCCTGCAGACACAGAACCCAAATTTAAAAGACTTTCATAGTTAAATGAAACATGTACAGGGCATCTTTCTAAAAATTCTTGTAATAATGAGTAATATTAAGTTCAGCACGAAATGCAATATAACAGATATTCCCATGATACAAAGTGTTTTGTTTTTTGTATATCTATTCCACATTTTCCACATTACATTAACTTTCAAGTTGTTACAGTCATTTTGACCAGGAAAGTTTTTTTTTTTTTTTTTTTAAAGATTAAATTATAATATATCAATCTACTTGTTCTTATCTAACAGCACTCACAATTCATACTCTCGCCGAGTCTCTGGGTTACTGACGATGTCCCACGCTGCTCTTAACACCTTGAAGGCCTCGCCAGCGCCTGGGTGCTTGTTTTTGTCTGGATGAACCTGTACACAACAATACATTAAACCTGGATAAATCAATACAATCTATGGCTCATCCCATGTTTCAGGGCAATGATTTTGTCATCTCACCTGCACTGCCAGCTGTCTGTAAGCTCTCTTGAGTTCTGATTCAGTGGCATGAATATCTACTCCAAGAACATTAAATGGGTCCAACTCCTCTTCAGGGATCTGTAGCAGAGCAAGAGTTCAAAACACAGTTCCATAACATAGCACCTCAGTTTCAAAGATTATACAATTACATTATCCAAAATCACTTAGCAACACATTAATATTTCAACATTTAAAAGGTCTTACTGAATGATTACAGGTTTGCACAGATTCCATCCCCAAAAAATAATAATAAAAAAAAAAAAAAGTTCAGACTCGTGTGATGTCATGCAAGAACAAATAAAAATGGCAACTAATAAATAAAGGTAGTTTTGTAGCTACCTCTACATATTTCTGCTTGATATGTCAATTTATGAAATATGATGCCAGCCTTTAGATTGCTTTATTCACACACAGAAGTGAATAATATGTTTATTAAGCATATCAACAACAAGCAGCACTCTGTGTCTGAGCATGAAAACAGTTCAGAGTTGAACGTCAGAGTGCAGTTATAACTACGTGTCAGTCTAAAATGACATGAATGCAATATCATCGTGTGCCTCTCCAGGGTATTTGATTGTGATCGGTCAATTTTTTTGGTATATTCACACACATTTTCTACTCAGCTGTGCTAGTTTCAAGTCTATCCTATCATTCTGCACTCTCTTCTAAAATAATAAAATAAACTCAAATCAGTACTTTATGTCAATGAATACACTTGTTTGATAAGTAACTGTGTAAGCAGGATAGAGCACAATCATTAAGTCAATCTTTAATCCTAAAGTAAACCTTCACATGGATCACAAAGCTGACTGAACATTATCCATTATTAATCGGTTAATACTTAATACTTAAAGGCATGATGAAAAGGAAGTAGGGAAAGATCTTTTTTCCATATTATGATGTACATCTGAGTGTAACAGATTACTGAAAAAGAAAAATGTTTGTATGTTGGTAACACTAACATTAACTTTACTTAAAGCCTTTGTGTATAATGCATTACATAGTTATTCACATTGTACATTGTAATGCATCATATCATTTCATAAATAATTGTAACCAAAGTTAAAATGCATTATAATATCTGTATATTTCTTGTTACACTGAAAACTATTTGCATGTCATGTTTTAATGCATAACATAAATAAAAGGTGCAATGAAAAAAAAAATAAAATAACTCTTACAATCAACAATTATGAATTTAAAAGAAGTCTCTTACACTCATCAAGGCTGCATTTATTTGATCAGAAATACAAGGAAAAAAAAAACAGTAATCTTGCAAAATGTTATAACAATTAAAACAATTTAAAAAAATGGTTTCGATTTTAATATCCTTTAAAATATTATTTATTTCTGTGATGCAAAGCTGAATTTCCATCAGCCATTACTCCAGTCTAAAGTTTCACATGATCCTTCAGAAATCATTCTGATATGCTGATTTATTATTAGAATTTATCAATGTTGGCAACAGTTGTGCTGCCAAATATTTTTTTGGAAACTGTGATACTTTTCTCAGGCTTCTTTGATGAATAAAAAGTTAAAAAGAACAGCATTTATTCAAAATATAAAACAATATAAATGCTATCACTTCTTAACAATTTAACACATCCTTGCAGAATAAAAGTTTTAATTTCTTTTAAAAAAAGAAAAAAAAAAGAAAGAATAAAAATTTACTGATCCCAAACTTTTGAACTGTAGTGTATATTGTTAGAAAAGATTTCTATTTTAAATAAATGCTCGTCTGTTTAACTTTTTATTCATTAAAGAATCCTGAAAAAAAGTATCACAGGTTTCAAAAAAATATGAAGGAGCACAACAGTTTCCAGCACTGATAATAAATCAGCATATTAGAATGATTTCTGAAGGATCATGTGACACTGAAGACTGGAGTAATGATGCTGAAAATTCAGCTTTAATCACAGAAATAAATTAGCTTTTAATGTATATTGAACCAGAAAAAAACATTTTACATCATAATTATATTTCACAATATTATTTTTCCCCTGTGTTTTTGATCAAATAAACGCAGCCTTAATGAGCAGAAGAAACTCCTGTAAAAAATATAAAAAATCGTTCTGATCTCAAACTTTTGACCGCTACTGTATACACTCAAATGGTCAGAATTGTTGGTAAATATGATCAAAGAAGGCTGTGAAAATAAACCTGCATTATTAATCATTTTGATCTTTTATTAAAAAAAAAAACACAAATATCTAAACTTTCATTGAACTAAAACAATTGAAAATGAGGGAAAATCTCATACCAGGGTGATTATGAACATGAAATCATCCAGCTCTGGCTTTCTGTTTCTCAGAAATATAAAGAGGAGGGAAAACAAAGGCCAAATTCCCTTTATCATCCATCACAATGAGAAAAACCAAAGAATATATTTCTGCTGTACAGCAAAAGATAATTCAGCTTCACAAATTAGAAAGTAACTTTAAGAAAAGAGCTAGAGCAGTGAAAATTCCCATTTCCGACATCAGGGCAATAATTAAGAATTTCTAATCAACAGAAAATCTTACGAAACTGCCTGGAAGAGGACGTGTGTCTATATCGTCCTAATGCACGGTGAGGAGGAGAGTTTGAGTAGCTAAAGACTCTCCAAGGATCACAGCTGGAGAATTGCAGAAAATAGTCTCTGGTTCAGAAAACCTTAAAAAAAATAATATCAAACAGCACCAGCACCACATGTTGTTTGGGAGGGTTTCAAGAAAAAAAAAAATTAAGAAAAGAAAATGCTCTCATCCAAAAACAATCCCCAGCATATTCTGTTGTCAGACATGACTGGAACTTCAAATGGGACTGGCTTCTATGATCAGATGAAACTAAAAAATTAGCTTTTTAGCAGCAAACACTCAAGATGGGTTTGGTGAACACAGTGAAAAAAAAGGACCCCATGTGTACAATGAAATATACTGCTGTATTTTTGATGTTGTGGGCCTATATCTCTGCTGGAGGTCCTGGACATCTTGTTTAGATACATGGCATCATGGATTCTATCAAATACCAACATATAAAAAAAAAAAAAAATAAGTGACTGATTCTGTTAGAAATCTTATAATGGGCCATGTTTGGATCTTCCAACCGAACAATCGGCCTCCAAAAACAAACTTCTAAAACAACACAAAAATAAAAGATCAAAAGGATTAACAATGCAGATTTATTTTCACAGCCATCTTTGATCATATTTACCAAGGGAACCAACAATTCTTACCGTGCACGCGTGTGCGTATATATATATATATATGTGTGAAATATTTTATATGTGTGTGCATAAATTATGTTTTTACACAGGTAACACTTTATACTAAGGAAGTATAAACTTAGAAATGTATACTTATAAATACTTGTAAATAAAATAAATATATACTATATACTAAGAAAAGTTTTGCTCAGATGCTGCATTCGAGTTATCAGAACACAAGATCAAAATAAGTTTTCTCCCAAATCAATGTACAATCATTCATTTTCAAAGACATCAATATATAGTTCTGATTTAAAATAACTTTTATATTATCAGACATTAATGCCTCTTTCTCAATGAACACACACATCAATACCTTGGCTAGTGCCAGCAGTCTCTGCAGTTCTTCACCAGGTTGCCACTTGTCTGCCCCCCTACTGGGAGACTCTGGATTTGAGTTTTCATTCACGACGCCTTTTTTAAAGAAACGCTCATGAATCCTTGTGGTCAGATCTGACACTTTCCTCCAAACCCTGCTGCTCTGAAGGGCAAGCCACCATTTCCTGCCTCTCTCTCCAGCCAGCCTTCCCACAATACACCTCAACATCTGAGAGCCAGAGCTTAGTGCAGCACAAACAAATCTCCAACAAGAGAGTAGAGCATGTCGAGCCCAACGAGCAGACCTGCCAATGCTTTCTATTACAGCTACGCTTGAACACCAGCTCCAGTCAAGGATTCGCCTCAAATCTTGCGTCATGCCTGGAATATCTGTGACTTTAGAAAGCATGTGTGCTCCAAAGTGGTATAGTGCAAGTGCAGATGATTCAACAGCAACCCCACAGCGGTGGGTCAAAGAGATGATGAGCTCCACCACCATATGGACGCAGGAAATGCACCAGGGGCTGACGAAATCTGCCAGGAAATCCCGACACACCACGACCAGCTGGATCCCGATTTTCCTTCGTGCGCGGCTGTGATTGTGCAGATGGTGGTTTCGTCGCTTCACCTGCTTGTATCTGCTGGGCCCAGAGGAGGTGAGGAAGGATTTATGAGGCATGGAAGATGGAGATGTCCACGATGGTGTTTGATCGCAAGGCCCCTGCCCTGATCCACTCTTTTTGGACTTTCCTTTCCTACCCGTTCCAGCATTCCGGGATCTAGACTCCCCATCGCCTCTAAACTCACTCTCCAATTCCAATTTTCCTCCCCTTTCACGTTTCTCCTTGTCTTTCTCAGAAATCCCATCTTGCAGCTGATCATCATTCAGATCTTCAGTTTTGGTATTTTGCTCTTCATTCTCGTCTACTTCCAAATCAAAGTCTTCATCAGGGAACTCACAATCAAGATCATCAAGCACCTCATGTTCACGGTCAGGTGCTTGAGATGATAACACATGGCTGTCATTTCCATAAGACGGACTGGCCAGAGAAACAATGGGCGGCTCCACTGTGTCCCATTGTACAGCCATGTCTTCTTCCATATTGCTCAAATATCCAAAGGGTCACTCCTTCACGCTTAAAAGAGTCGTGAGGAGATCCATCTTGAGCTTCAGGGTGGCAGCAAACTTAGACACGCATGCACTGTATTTAACAACGGCCTCATATTTACAAAAGAAACACAATATGGGGTCTTCAGCAAGTCCAGCATGGCAGACGATAAAAGACATTTCCAAATCACGGCGGCATTCTGAACCCCTGCAAATGAGAAGAAGAAACTTTAGCAATGTACAATAAATAGTTCATCTGAACCTAGTCCATATATTTGAAACCATACGTGTACGTTTCAAATTCTACACTACAAAAAAAAAAAAAAAAAAAAAAAAAGACCTAATCAACAAAACAACACAAACATCAACACAACCATAGGGTAAACACAAAAAGCAAAAATCCAATTTATTTCCTCCAGTGAATTTTTTAATAACATATAAACTTTCCAACAGAGACCTACCATCCAGATTGTGATTTAAGCATTGATAGACGTTTCTGTAGATGCCACAAGTAACTTCTAATTATTCTGAAGTGGAATTAAGCTGATATTCCTTCAGAGATGTAATACACTTGATATAGTACTGTTTTTACCCTATAATCAAATATTGTAAATCAATAGTTTTATATTGCACCATTGTGATTCGAGAACATGACTGGCAAAGCATCATGATGAGCATGTCGTTCACGGAGCAGTTCCCCGACTCATTTTTCAAATACTTTTTGATACTTGGAACTTGAAGAGATTTTGTAATATCATACAGAGAAAATTTAATGGAAAATGCTTCATTTACTGTTGCCTTCTATATTCAGTTTTTTGGATAACCAATATAGGTATATTTTTTTTATGTTACCTATACAAATACACATGAAACCTACTGGCTTGTATGTTTTTACAACCAAACAATGCATTTACAATTTGTGGAATTACTAAATTCTTGTTTATAGAATTTAAAATGGTAATGTAGCAGTTTGATGAGTAAGACCTTTCACTGTTAGTGTCAGCAAGTTAGCTGACCTACATGTCAACCTACACAGTTAAGACCACAGTACATAACATTCATTCCTATTGTGGGCTGTCAGGAAGATTTTTGAGCAGTAAAAGCATATCACACCCTTAGGGGAAGTACCAGAGAATGAAATATAAACATGCTAACATCACATGTCTGTAACTTACTGAACACTCAGTCCTGATAAAGTGCATGAGCATCGACTCCTCAAATGCTGCTCACTGAGGTTTTACAGACGGCGCTCGTTGCTGTAAAGGTTTATGTTTAATACTCTTTATATTTGTTTAATCTCTTGCTTTACGATGCTGTTTTGCTTTAGCAGGCATGCTAACAGAAGAGCATCCACAGCGAGCGTTGCTGCATTACTTCTCAGAAAGAACAGTGTACACGCAGGAAAGTTTCTCTCGGGTGTAAGATGAGTTTGAAGCAGCTCAGCCTATCTTCTCACCTATCTTTAGCTGCTTTCACTGTCCTTCTCTCTTCATTCTTGTTCACTTCCGAGTACAGCACAAGCGCTGAAACGTCACTTCCGTTTAAGTAACCCTTTCCTGCCTTCTTTTAACTGGATGGGCAGGAAGGCGTCACCATACGTGATTTCTTTCAACTGTCTAAAAATAAAATTATGACTAATAATGTCTACAATTAGCTTTTATTTTCCACAAGTGGTCATAAATTCAAGTGCATTTGTTCCAGTCCAGTTACAGTTGAAACACATAATGCATCAATGTAGCCTAAAACCACCACTTACCGCCTTAAAAAGCCATTTTACATCAGTATTTTATTTTAGCTCCTCATTTTATTCAAGCTAATGTAAAAACCTGCAAGCTACAGTGCAAATGTTGCTAGCAGAACAACAGCCCACAGTTTATTAACAATTAAAATTAAGAACAATCACTACAACATTGATCAATTATTTTATCACAGCATTAATTTTTTTCCTACATCTGCCAACATACATTTTCCTTTCATAATTTAGCTCTCTAAATTAACTGCAGAGCTTATGAATATATGCTGATGCATATAGCTATCTAAAATCTGTACCCAACTGTGCCCAAAAAATAGGCTTCTATTATATGTATTTTAAATATTTATCAAAGTGCTTCATTAACAGAGTTCTGCCTGATGTCCAAGTTTTGTTTGATAGTCAAAATCAGTCAGCATACTTTGATACCCAAAAATGGTCAACGCTATTTTTTCTGATATAATGTCAACTCCTCTTTCAGCCTAAAAGACAGGAAACAATAGATAAATTCAAAGTAAAATGAGTCTGATTACATAAGTTTATTGATTAAGTTTCTTGATGCTCACTTCTTCAGTCTTCATCAACTGATGTTTTAGCCAAGTAAAATGACTGCTTCACAGCCTTGTCCCACACAATAAAAGAAAACTAAAAAAATGTGTAATGAAAAGTAATAAGTAAATGAATATATATGAATATTAAAAGGATAGATAGATAGATAGATAGATAGATAGATAGATAGATAGATAGATAGATAGATAGTTACTCATAGTAAACCGGGTTCTTTATCAGTATTTTTTTTGTTTTTTGTTTTTTTTTGTAACAGTGGTTTATATCATTATTATACGGGTGTAATTTTTGTTCCTCAAGGGGGCATTGTTGTTTCAGTGACTGACTTGACTTTTGCTAAGTGATCTTAAAACTGTATTAAAGGCCAACTGTGTTTACTGAAGAATTTGAGTGTAGCCAATAGTTTTATTTATTTGTGCAATTTAAATCCAAATGCACAATAAAATATATATGCACAAAATATATATTTATTAATATATCAATAGTATATACAGTGCACAGCATAAATGAGTACACCCCCTTTTAAAACTTAATAAATTCAGCAATTACTCTTTACTTAGATGACATTTTAGGGTTCTTTGGAGATAAAATGTTCCAACAAGTCTGCTTGATCAATTACCAAAGAAAAATGTCAAAATTATTCAGCAAAATAAGATTTTCTTATTAAAGTGATAAAATGTTGTGTTGCAAAAATGAGTACACCCTCCTGAAAAGTTGCTAAATAAAACTAAAAAAAAAAAAGTTTAAGGCAATTATGTTAAACCAACACATTTAAAGACGATTAATTTCCTGACAATCAAACGTGTTATATAGCCCACTGAAATATACTCACAACAATAGATCCCCTTGGGAGAGAACTGCCAGGAGACTTATTTCTTAGCATAAAAGATGACAAGAGGAATATCAAATTATTGTTTTAAGTGTGAAAATATAGCAGAAGTAGCACCGACATTCAAAAACAATGGACTTGTGACAAGGCTCCTGAAATTATCAGGCCTTTGTTTTCTTTTAGTGATGATGATGTGAATTTTGCTAGAAAAAAAGAGCAGGGGAAATAACATGCAAGTGTCTCAGAGCCAGCAAAAGCTATGAAAAGAGTGACACTTTATCTCACAGAGTGTGTCGCAGCCTGCAGAAGTGACACATGCATGCTTGTTGTTACCACTAGAACTACCAAAGCACAGTAAAACTCATTTAAAACCTCTTCCAAGGCCCATATTTACAAAATATAGACTTCTGAAAATCCATACTTTAGTCAAGTCAATCATTTCGGATCCAAAAGCATCCAATCAACGAGCTGAGCTAAACTCCCCATTAAAGACCAGGGCATTTGAGGAGGTCATCCTTTAGGATTTAAACAGGACAGATGTGGCAATTTGTCATGAACTTGTACACTCAGTGCCAAGAAGGGTCAGAGCAGTATATTTAAAGTTCTGGAGGACATACTTAGTACTAAAATATTATACATTTGCTGAATTAAATCTAGGGTGGTACTCATTTCTGAAATCTTTCATTCAAACAAAATTGGCTAATTTACTTATTTTACAGAAAATATAAACATATATTTCTTTGTTTTTATTAAGTATATGTTTAATACATTTCAATTTTGCCATCTTTCCATGAATTATATTAGTGATAATAAAGAAAATACACCTTTTATGTTTATTCAGAGGGGGTGTACTCATTTATGCTGTGCACTGTATTTAGGCCTATTATAAATACTGTATGAAAAAATATGCGCAATTACTAATATGTTCTATTATTCAGTGGTAAAATAAATCAGCTGACCTGAATCATAGGCTATGCCACATGTTTAACTGACAATTTATGGTGACATTAAGGCATAGCTAACAGTTTAAGTGTCCTAAATATACAAAACAACGCAAAAATAAAACCATTCTATTCGTATTCTATGAATATGCTATTCTGTAAAGTTCTATTTAAAATGACTACATAAAAAACACATGAAATAGATAAAAAAAGAAAGGTGTATAAAAAAAGACTGTAAGTCAGTCTTTAAACACACACACACAATCCACGCTGTGCTTTAAATGAGCGCAGCAACCAGTCAGAGTCTGGGGTGAGGTGCCGGGGAATCCCGCTGCTCAAGCCGCGTCACTGAGCTCGATCACCGCCCACAGACTCGGTGATCTCCGGCGCTCTTCCACACCACTGCACTCATGTTTGTTCATGCATTAAATCTGATACTCATTTATAGTGGGGCTCCGTCGTGCTGTTTAGCGTAAACGGCTGGCTTTCACATTGTACAGATCTGAGCTTAAACAATGAAACGGACAGAATTCCCCGACCATCCACACCCTGACGCGAGAGGCGCTCAGACCGCGGAGAGGAAGGCTCTTATTCGGTCAGATGGCGTGCCGCAGTCCGCCCACGCGTTTCTCGCGCCCACACAGGCAGCGAAAGGAGCGTCATTAACTCTCCGCTACTGCCAGCACAGCAGAGCATAGCCGAGACAACACCAGAGTTTCAAGAACATTTTAGTCCAATCTCACATCTGTAGAATAAGGTCTAACAAGCACAGAAAACAAAAACAAATTACTCATCAGAGGCGTACAGATAGGCTACACGTCCTTTTAATAGAAGTAAAAGTTTGACTGATACTGAGTTGAGTTTTAGAAACAGAGAGAGTCGGTCGTTTGGTTCCTGGAAGCTGAAGCGTTCTGCTGGATCCTGTCCTGGATTCTGTCTTGAAACCTCTCGAGGTGAGTAGTACACAACTACTGACGAGTCACTGAGCAATTAGCTACTATCTTCATTATAAACGATAGGAACCTACTACTGCGAGCTATATTTAACAACAACAACAACAACAACTCATTACCATATGAAGCGAATTTCGTAGATAAACTAGCTCATTATTTGTGAAAAATTTACAAATATGCAAGCTGAAGATACGTGTGTATTTTAAAAATAAAACATTCTGCAGCTACTGTGACTACAAAATGATTTTGCTGTAGCTTATACATGGCATGCACAAAACATGCAACTTAGTGCTAAGAGGTTTTTTGTAGCCTAATATGTAACCCTGGGGCACAAAACCAGTCATAAGTAGCAGGGTTAGCCAATATTTGTAGCAATAGCCAATAGTACATTGTATGGGTCAAAATGATCTATTTTTTATGCCTAAATAGGATATTAGCTACAGTGAGTAAAAAATTTTTTTCCATGAAGATATTTACTAAATTTCCTACTGTTAATACAGTATATCAAAACTTAATTTTTGATTAGTAAATATGCATTGCTAAGAACTTAATTAGGACAACTTTGAATGTGATTTTCAATATTGTAATTCTTCTGCACCTCAGATTCCAGATTTTCAAATAGTTGTATCTCTGCCAAATATGGTCCTATCCTAACAAAACCATAGGCAACATCAACGGAAAGCTTATTTATTCATTGTTGAATAAATGTTGATGTTGATACAATTCTTGAAAACCCTTATGAAAATTGCCCTTATGACAGGATTTGTGTGGGAGTAAACCATTAAGCTGTTATTAATTTGATAAAGCTTTATTAAAACAGATATCTTTCTCTTTTTCTCTGGGACTACTTGAATTTTTTAGATTTTTAGATTACTCTATTCGTGTAGTTAAAGGAGGATGCAATGATGGAACTTTAACATGCCAAATCTGTCTCCCGCTATCATATTGTAGGAGAGAGAGAGAGCGATATAAAAAGCGGATGAAATGTGAGGTTGAGTAAACAACCATTATTGCAGATTAAGAGGCTTCATATAACACTGCAGAAGGAAGAAATATGACTGCACCTCAACTTGGCTCTTAGATAAAGTCTTTAAAAAGAGGTTCCAAAAGGTGTTTTTTGCAGCAGTGCCAAAGAAGAACCTTAAAAAACAAAAGTCTTTACTTACATCAATGGTTCCATGAAGAACCTTTAACATCCATAGAATCTTAAGCACAAACAGTACTTTCAACACACACACACACACACACACACACACACACACACACACACACACACACACACACACACACACACACACACACACAAAATGGTTCTTTCAAGAACTGTTCTCTGAAATGTGTTTTTGCTTTTAAAAACATAAGACACTGCACAATAGTATCTAACTGCAGAGACACAGCACTGATGAATGGAAAAGAAGGCAGGGTCTCAAGACACGTTTTTGAAGTTACACTTCTTTCTTTTCAGAACATGTTTTTGTGTTCCACCTGGATGTAAACAAAGAGAGACTTAATCTTTGGAAGTGTACAGTTGTTGATATAGTGTTTTGTATAGTTGCTTTGTAAAAATGGTGAATTTTTGGTGGTTGTAGACCCTCAGATTAACTAAAAATTTTAGTGTCTATTTAGAACAATTCAGACCCAGAAGTTTTTCTCACTATAGTTATGCTCCTGCTGTGCACACATTAACGACTTTGTATATCCTGTCTCATGTTATTTGCAAACCCCTCCGAAGCTCCCTTTTAGCAACCCAACAAGAAATATGTGGAGTCAACATTTCCAGTCTTTTTTCTTACATCAAGTAGATATAAAAAGCGGATGACTTGAAGTCAATATTTCTTGTCCATTTATTTTATTTGGAAGTGGCCATGTAATGTGTGGCAATATGGTCATTATAGAAAAATTAACCCATTCAGGGGTTATTTGTGTTGGGCACTCACTGTACATTATACCATACTAATAGTTCATTTATTACTCATTTAAAAACCTTTCACAAGAGTAAAAAATAGGTTTTTAAAATAAGGGTGGTTTGGTTTATTTTACAGATTTAAAGTTCATAAAACCGCAAAAGAAAAAGAAGCATTAAGATATAGGGCTGTATGGTTATACATTCATAGTTAAAAAAAAGTTGTGAAACTTTTTTGGGATAGAGATTTATTACCTCGCTTTTTTACTATCACTTTTACTATTGCTTACTTTTTTACTTATTTTTTATGGATAAATGCATACTCTTTATTAGAAAAACAACACCCACAAATATTACATCAGCACCGTTTGCCACGAAACAGACATTTTAAATTAAGCTTATTCATGGAGCATTATTTTAAAGTCTGTTCAGAACCTACTGTCATTTATTATTTCATATAAACGCTTTCTACTGCAGCAGTGAAGTAAATGGCACAATCATCTTCAAAACTGTGTTCATGAAGTATTATATTCAGTCATTAACTAAAATAGAGCACAAAATGTGTCAGCTGTTTGACACTTATTCATTATGATCACATTGTAAGTTATCATGTTTTCATGTCTACTCATTTGAGCGCTTCATATGCCTTGTATACATAAATTCATACATTCACATTGTTCTGATTATATGTATAATATATACATATGTGTGTGTGTGTGTGTGTGTGTGGTGTGTGAGCCTGGACACCAAAAACCAGTCATAAGGGTCAGTGTTATTTAAATTGAACCAATTGATGCGGTATACTTTCCATTGATGGATGGTTTGTATTTATGATAGGGACATATATTTGGCCGAGATAACAATACTATTTGAAAATCTGCAATCCTGAGGGGTGCAAAAAAAACCGGAAAATAAAAATTCACCTTTAAAGTTTTCAAAAAATAAAGTTTTTTTCCCGTATAGCATCTGCATATTACTTTTAGTATATATATGTATATATATATATATATATATATATATTATAGATTTTTTACATATTATATTATTTTAAATTTTTATATTTTTGATTATAGGTATTATACATTATTTATAGTACTATCACCTACACATACAGTGGGTACTGGAAACCTAGTTCAGACCTCCCTTAATTTATTTTATCTTTGTTCATCTCTTTGTTATATTGTCAGGTCCTTTTGCTATACCATCCCATTGTACTTAGTTTCTGTTTCCCTTTTTTCCTCATTATATGTAGTACACACAGCACCCCAATGGACACATGTACAGTTTTTTTTTTCAAAAACACAGATATTGTTGAATTTTTTGGGCACATTTATATTAAAAAAGGTTTGGCATTAAATAACTGCATACTCCTATTACATGGTCCCTAAGTCTGCAGACCCCTGTTTGCTCACTAGTATTTAGTAGATAGCCCCTTTTGATACTTAATACATAGCACTCGAGCTCTTTTTGGGAAAGATGGCAACAAGTTTTTCACAACCTGTATTTGGGATCCTCTGCCATTCCTCCTTGCAGATCCTCTCCAGTTCTGTCAGTTTCTGCCTGTCCCCCCTTCCCTGTGGTGGTGGAATGGTCAAACGTTGCGAGGGGCTACAGAGGCATTTTCATGGTCTCTCCAGAGATGCTCACTTGGATGATGGGCCTGAGTGGCTGTGACCATTTCAAGAACGAGTCACATGAGTTTTGTTGAAGGCCACTCCTGCGTTATTTTTAGCTGTTGTTCTTATAGGTCACTTTATTGGTTGGAAGTGGTGAACCTTTCAGCCCAGTCTGAGGGGTGCCTGATCCACTCTGGAGAGTGTTTTCATCCAGGATTTTATCCCTGTACTTGGCCAACATATCAACTTTCCCATTGATTAGCAAACCCCGGTCATCCTCACTGCACCTGCAGCTGAAAACACCCCCAACATGCATGATGGCGCCACCATACCATGCTTCACTGTTGGGGACTGTAGGTGTGACAGGTGAGGTGAGGCATGTGCCCTGGGTTGTTCCCCACACACATCACCGCTTAGAATTAAGGAGCACAATTAACTAGTTTCTATCTTGGTCTCATCAGACCAGATACATCTTTATTGCTGTCTTGTTTTGTTAGCAAACTCCATGTCTGGGCTCCTATCTTAGTAGACGTCCGGAGTGCACTGAGGAGAGGTGTTCCGTTCTGGTCTCCTCTGCCATAAAGTGCCTACGACTGGTGGAGGGTGCGCACCGCCGGCTTAGCAGTGATGGTTTACTTTCTACCAACTCAACTTTCGCCATCTCCGGAGACGCATCTCTGGAGCTCAGTCCCGTTGATCTTTGGGGTTCTTCTTTACCTCTCTCCACCACGGTCTGTCTCCCCGATCGCTCCGTTTGGCCGGGGACAGCCAGCTCTAGGACGGGTTATCGGTCGTCCCAAACAATCTTCCTTTAAGGATTATGGAGGCCACTCTGCTCTTTAGGAACCCATTCAAGTGCAGCAGAAATTGTATTTTGGTACCCTTGCCAGATCTGTGGCCTTGCCCACAATTCTGTCTCTGACTCTTCAGGCAGTTCCTTTGACCTCATGATTCCTCTTTGCTCTGACATGCACTGTGAGCGTGTTAAGGTCTTATATAGACAGGTGTGTGGCTTCCGAATCAAGTCAATCAGTATAATCAAAACACCAGCAACGACTCAAATGAAGAGGTGTTAGAACCATCTCAAGGATGGTCAGAAAGAAATGGACAAGCACCTGATTTAAATATATGAGTGTCACAGGCAAAGGGTCTGAATACTTAGGACCATGTGATATTTCCAGTTTTTTCTTTTTTAATAAATGTGCAAAAAATGTCAACCAATTCTGTGTTTTTGTCTGTCAATATGGGGTGCTGTGTGATACATTAATGAGGACAAAAATGAAGTTAAAATGATTTTAGCAAATGTGCTGCAATATAACAAAGAAGTTGAAAAATTAAAGGGGTCTGAAACACGTTCCGTAAACCACTGTATATATTGTATAGTCAACCTTTGAATGGATCAAAAAAGGTTTATCAAAGAGCACATTTTGTTTTTAACTTTAGATGAAATGTTATTGAGTCCACTTCAAATGTTGACTATAACTGTGTATGGTATATATATATATATATAGATAAAATATACATACATACATCATATATAATATGTGTTGTGTGTTATATAGAGTATTATGTGTGGGTGTGTGTGTGTGTGTGTGTGGGTGGGTTGACCCTGGACCAAAAAATCCATATTATAATCGTAACGTTGTATATGTCTTTAAATGCTACTAATGACAAAGCTTTTGTGGAATTCCATTGTACGCCGAGACATCAGGATGTCACTTCCAACGACTGCTTTGGGCGAGCTGCAAGCTCTACTACTACCGAGTTTTTACAAAGGGCCACCCTACTGATGTACTAATGACACCTATCATCCAGCAGGGAAGGTGATGGATTGTCGCACAGCCTGTGCGAGGCTGGTTCGAAGAGGAATTTCTCAGAGGATATGGCGCTGGTTGGAAATATCATCACCCATGGCCACAAACCCCTGGCCATGTGCGGCCGTTTGCAGAAGGCTCTGCGCGAACTGGGCGCAAACCCAACGCTGTTCAAACCAACCTCTGGCCAGCAATGTGGCCCCTTGTGGAAGCCCCTCTCCTTAGGATTCGGACCAGCACCAGCGCTGCTGGCTAGGTTTATTGGTGGCAGAAAGAAAAGAAAATCTTTGACGCAATGGTCAGAAAGGGCTCTCCGTGTGAAAGAGAGGAAGTAGAGATTCTGCCTTACCGCCACTCAGGGATAACAGTCCAAAGACGCACCCTGCTCCAGGACTCTCCTATACATCCCTTCCGTTTAAGTAAACCCTTTCCCTAGCCTTCTTTTAACGGATGTGCAGTAATGCGTCACATACGTGATTTCTTTCAACGTCTAAAAATACATTATGACTATTAATGTCTACACATTAGCTTTTATTTTCCACAAGTGGTCATAAATTCAAGTGCATTTGTTCCAGTCCAAGTTACAGTTGAAACACATAATGCACAATGTAGCCTAAACCCACCACTTACACCGCCTTAAAAAAAGCCATTTTACATCAGTATTTTATTTTTAGCTCCTCATTTTATTCAAGCTAATGTAAAAACCTGCAAGCTACAGTGCACATGTTGCTAGCAGAACAACAAAGCCCACAGTTTAAATTAACAATTAAAACGATTAAGAACAATCACTACAACATTGATCAATTATTTTATCACAGCATTAATTTTTTTCCTACATCTGCCAACATACATTTTCCTTTCATAATTTAGCTCTCTAAATTAACTGCAGAGCTTATGAATATATGCTGATGCATATAGCTATCTAAAATCTGTACCCAACTGTGCCCAAAAAATAGGCTTCTATTATATGTATTTTAAATATTTATCAAAGTGCTTCATTAACAGAGTTTCTGCCTGATGTCCAAGTTTTGTTTGATAGTCAAAATCAGTCAGCATACTTTGATACCCAAAAATGGTCAACGCTATTTTTTCTGATATAATGTCAACTCCTCTTTCAGCCTAAAAGACAGGAAACAATAGATAAATTCAAAGTAAAATGAGTCTGATTACATAAGTTTATTGATTAAGTTTCTTGATGCTCACTTCTTCAGTCTTCATCAACTGATGTTTTAGCCAAGTAAAATGACTGCTTCACAGCCTTGTCCCACACAATAAAAGAAAACTAAAAAAATGTGTAATGAAAAGTAATAAGTAAATGAATATATATGAATATTAAAAGGATAGATAGATAGATAGATAGATAGATAGATAGATAGATAGATAGATAGATAGATAGATAGATAGATAGATAGTTACTCATAGTAAACCGGGTTCTTTATCAGTATTTTTTTTGTTTTTTGTTTTTTTTTGTAACAGTGGTTTATATCATTATTATACGGGTGTAATTTTTGTTCCTCAAGGGGGCATTGTTGTTTCAGTGACTGACTTGACTTTTGCTAAGTGATCTTAAAACTGTATTAAAGGCCAACTGTGTTTACTGAAGAATTTGAGTGTAGCCAATAGTTTTATATTTCTTTGTGCAATTTAAATCCAAATGCACAATAAAATATATATGCACAAAATATATATTTATTAATATATCAATAGTATATACAGTGCACAGCATAAATGAGTACACCCCCTTTAAAACTTAATAAATTCAGCAATTACTCTTTACTTAGAAGACATTTTAGGGTTCTTTGGAGATATAATGTTCCAACAAGTCTGCTTGGTCACTTACCAAAGAAGAATGTCAAAATTATTCAGCAAAATAAGATTTTCTTATCAAAGTGATCAAATGTTGTGTTGCAAAAATGAGTACACCCTCCTGAAAGTTGCTAAATAAAACTAAAAAAAAAAAAAGTTTAAGGCAATTATGTTAAACCAACACATTTAAAGACGATTAATTTCCTGACAATCAAACGTGTTATATAGCCCACTGAAATATACTCACAACAATAGATCCCCTTGGGAGAGAACTGCCAGGAGACTTATTTCTTAGCATAAAAGATGACAAGAGGAATATCAAATTATTGTTTTAAGTGTGAAAATATAGCAGAAGTAGCACCGACATTCAAAAACAATGGACTTGTGACAAGGCTCCTGAAATTATCAGGCCTTTGTTTTCTTTTAGTGATGAGTGAATTTTTGCTAGAAAAAAAGAGCAGGAGAAATAACATGCAAGTGTCTCAGAGCCAGCAAAAGCTATGAAAAGAGTGACACTTTATCTCACAGAGTATGACGCAGCCTGCAGAAGTGACATGCATGCTTGTTGTTACCACTAGAACTACCAAAGCACAGTAAACTCATTTAACCTCTTCCAAGGCCCATATTTACAAAATATAGACTTCTGAAAATCCATACTTTAGTCAAGTCAATCATTTCGGATCCAAAAGCATCCAATCAACGAGCTGAGCTAAACTCCCCATTAAAGACCAGGGCATTTGAGGAGGTCATCCTTTAGGATTTAAACAGGACAGATGTGGCAATTTGTCATGAACTTGTACACTCAGTGCCAAGAAGGGTCAGAGCAGTATATTTAAAGTTCTGGAGGACATACTTAGTACTAAAATATTATACATTTGCTGAATTAAATCTAGGGTGTACTCATTTCTGCAATCTTTCATTCAAACAAAATTGGCTAATTTACTTATTTTACAGAAAATATAAACATATATTTCTTTGTTTTTATTAAGTATATGTTTAATACATTTCAATTTTGCCATCTTTCCATGAATTATATTAGTGATAATAAAGAAAATACACCTTTTATGTTTATTCAGAGGGGGTGTGACTCATTTATGCTGTGCACTGTATTTAGGCCTATTATAAATACTGTATGAAAAAATATGCGCAATTACTAATATATTATACAATTCAAAAATAAAACAACTGACCTGAATCATAGGCTATGCCACATGTTTAACTGACAATTTATGGTGACATTAAGGCATAGCTAACAGTTTAAGTGTCCTAAATATACAAAACAACGCAAAAATACAACGCAAAAATAAAAACCATTCTATTCGTATTCTATGAATATGCTATTCTGTAAAGTTCTATTTTAAAATGACTACATAAAAAACACATGAAATAGATAAAAAAAGAAAGGTGTATAAAAAAAGACTGTAAGTCAGTCTTTAAACACACACACACAATCCACGCTGTGCTTTAAATGAGCGCAGCAACAACCAGTCAGAGTCTGGGGTGAGGTGCCGGGGAATCCCGCTGCTCAAGCCGCGTCACTGAGCTCGATCACCGCCCACAGACTCGGTGATCTCCGGCGCTCTTCCACACCACTGCACTCATGTTTGTTCATGCATTAAATCTGATACTCATTATAGTGGGGCTCCGTCGTGCTGTTTAGCGTAAACGGCTGGCTTTCACATTGTACAGATCTGAGCTTAAACAATGAAACGGACAGAATTCCCCGACCATCCAAACCCTGACGCGAGAGGCGCTCAGACCGGAGAGGAAGGCTCTTATTCGGTCAGATGGCGTGCCGCAGTCCGCCCACGCGTTTCTCGCGCCCACACAGGCAGCGAAAGGAGCGTCATTAACTCTCCGCTACTGCCAGCACAGCAGAGCATAGCCGAGACAACACCAGAGTTTCAAGAACATTTTAGTCCAATCTCACATCTGTAGAATAAGGTCTAACAAGCACAGAAAACAAAAACAAATTACTCATCAGAGGCGTACAGATAGGCTACACGTCTTTTAATAGAAGTAAAAGTTTGACTGATACTGAGTTGAGTTTTAGAAACAGAGAGAGTCGGTCGTTTGGTTCCTGGAAGCTGAAGCGTTCTGCTGGATCCTGTCCTGGATTCTGTCTTGAAACCTCTCGAGGTGAGTAGTACACAACTACTGACGAGTCACTGAGCAATTAGCTACTATCTTCATTATAAACGATAGGAAACCTACTACTGCGAGCTATATTTAACAACAACAACAACAACTCATTACCATATGAAGCGAATTTCGTAGATAAACTAGCTCATTATTTGTGAAATTTACAAATATGCAAGCTGAAGATACGTGTGTATTTTAAAAATAAAACATTCTGCAGCTACTGTGTGATTTTGCTGTAGCTTATACATGGCATGCACAAAACATGCAACTTAGTGCTAAGAGGTTTTTTGTAGCCTAATATGTAACCCTGGGGCACAAAACCAGTCATAAGTAGCAGGGGTAGCCAATATTTGTAGCAATAGCCAATAGTACATTGTATGGGTCAAAATGATCTATTTTTTATGCCTAAATAGGATATTAGCTACAGTGAGTAAAAAATTTTTTCCATGAAGATATTTACTAAATTTCCTACTGTTAATACAGTATATCAAAACTTAATTTTTGATTAGTAAATATGCATTGCTAAGAACTTAATTAGGACAACTTTGAATGTGATTTTCTCAATATTGTAATTCTTCTGCACCTCAGATTCCAGATTTTCAAATAGTTGTATCTCTGCCAAATATGGTCCTATCCTAACAAACCATAGGCAACATCAACGGAAAGCTTATTTATTCATTGTTGAATAAATGTTGATGTTGATACAATTCTTGAAAACCCTTATGAAAATTGCCCTTATGACAGGATTTGTGGTAAAACATTAAGCTGTTATTAATTTGATAAAGCTTTATTAAAACAGATATCTTTCTCTTTTTCTCTGGGACTACTTGAATTTTTTAGATTTTTAGATTACTCTATTCGTGTAGTTAAAGGAGGATGCAATGATGGAACTTTAACATGCCAAATCTGTCTCCCGCTATCATATTGTAGGAGAGAGAGAGAGCGATATAAAAAGCGGATGAAATGTGAGGTTGAGTAAACAACCATTATTGCAGATTAAGCGGCTTCATATTACACTGCAGAAGGAAGAAATATGACTGCACCTCAACTTGGCTCTTAGATAAAGTCTTTAAAAAAGAGGTTCCAAAAGGTGTTTTTTGCAGCAGTGCCAAAGAAGAACCTTAAAAAACAAAAGTTCTTTACTGACATCAATGGTTCCATGAAGAACCTTTAACATCCATAGAATCTTAAGCACAAACAGTACTTTCAACACACACACACACACACACACACACACACACACACACACACACACACACACACACACACACACACACACACACATCTTTCTTTCAAGAACTGTTCTCTGAAAGGTGTTTTTGCTTTTAAAAACATAAGACACTGCACAATAGTATCTAACTGCAGAGACACAGCACTGATGAATGGAAAAGAAGGCAGGGTCTCAAGACACGTTTTTGAAGTTACACTTCTTTCTTTTCAGAACATGTTTTTGTGTTCCACTGGATGTAAACAAAGAGAGACTTAATCTTTGGAAGTGTACAGTGTTGATATAGTGTTTTGTATAGTTGCTTTGTAAATGGTGAATTTTTGGTGGTTGTAGACCCTCAGATTAACTAAAAATGTTAGTGTCTATTTAGAACAATTCAGACCCAGAAGTTTTCTCACTATAGTTATGCTTCTGCTGTGCACACATTAACGACTTTGTATATCCTGTCTCATGTTATTTGCAACCCCTCTGAAGCTCCCTTTTAGCAACCCAACAAGAAATAGTGGAGTCAACATTTCCAGTCTTTCTTCTTACATCAAGTAGATATAAAAAGCGGATGACTTGAAGTCAATATTTCTTGTCCATTTATTTATTTGGAAAGTGGCCATGTAATGTGTGGCAATATGGTCATTATAGAAAAATTAACCCATTCAGGGGTTATTTTTGTGTTGGGCATCACTGTACATTATACCATACTAATAGTTCATTTATTACTCATTTAAAAACCTTTCACAAGAGTAAAAATAGGTTTTAAAATAAGGGTGTTTGGTTTATTTTACAGATTTAAAGTTCATAAAACCGCAAAAGAAAAAGAAGCATTAAGATATAGGGCTGTATGGTTATACATTCATAGTTAAAAAAAAGTTGTGAAACTTTTTTGGGATAGAGATTTATTACCTCGCTTTTACTATCACTTTTACTATTGCTTACTTTTTACTTATTTTTTATGGATAAATGCATACTCTTTATTAGAAAACAACACCCACAACATATTACATCAGCACCGTTTGCCACGAAACAGACATTTTAAATTAAGCTTATTCATGGAGCATTTATTTTAAAGTCTGTTCAGAAACTACTGTCATTTATTATTCATATAAACGCTTTCTACTGCAGCAGTGAAGTAAATGGCACAATCATCTTCAAAACTGTGTTCATGAATATTATTCAGTCATTAACTAAAATAGAGCACAAAATGTGTCAGCTGTTTGACATTTATTCATTATGATCACATTGTAAGTTATCATGTTTTCATGTCTACTCATTTAGAGCTTCATATGCCTTGTATACATAAATACATACATTCACATTATACTGTATATATATACATATGTGTGTGTGTGTGTGTGTGTGTGTGTGTGTGTGAGCCTGGACCAAAAACCAGTCATAAGGGTCAGTTTTTTTTAATTGAAAATTGATGTATACTTTCCATTGATGTATGGTTTGTAATGATAGGACAATATTTGGCCGAGATAAAACTATTTGAAAATCTGCAATCTGAGGGTGCAAAAAAAATAAAAATAAAATTCACCTTTAAAGTTTTCAAAAATAAAGTTCTTAGCATTGCATATTACTATATATATATATATACACATATATATATATATATATATATATATATATACTAATATATATATATATATATATATATATATATACACACACACACAGTGGGTACGTAAACTATTCAGACCCCCTTAAATTTTTCACTCTTTGTTATATTCCAGCCATTTGCTAAAATCATTTAAGTTCATTTTTTTTTCCTCATTAATGTACACACATCACCACATATTGACAGAAAAACACAGAATTGTTGACATTTTTGCACATTTATTAAAAAAGGAAAACTGAAATATTACATGGTCCTAAGTATTCAGACCCTTTGCTCAGTATTTAGTAGAAGCACCCTTTTGATCTAATACAGCCATGAGTCTTTTTGGGAAAGATGCAACAAGTTTTTCACACCTGGATTTGGGGATCCTCTGCCATTCCTCCTTGCAGATCCTCTCCAGTTCTGTCAGGTTGGATGGTAAACGTTGGGGGACAGCCATTTTCAGGTCTCTCCAGAGATGCTCACTTGGAGAGGGCTCTGGCTGGACCATTCAAGAACAGTCACGGAGTTGTTGTGAAGCCACTCCTTCGTTATTTTAGCTGTGTGCTTAGGGTCACTGTCTTGTTGGAAGGTGAACCTTCAGCCCAGTCTGAGGTCCTGAGCACTCTGGAGAAGGTTTTCATCCAGGATATCCCTGTACTTGGCCACATTCAACTTTCCCTTGATTGCAACCAGTCATCCTGTCCCTGCAGCTGAAAACACCCCCACAGCATGATGCTGCCACCACCATGCTTCACTGTTGGGACTGTATTGGACAGGTGATGAGCAGTGCCTGGTTTTCTCCACACACATACCGCTTAGAATTAAGGCCAAAAAGTTCTATCTTGGTCTCATCAGACCAGAGAATCTTATTTCTCTGTTTTTTAGCAAACTCCATGCGGGCTTTCATGCGTCTTGCACTGAGGAGAGGTTTCCGTCTGGTCACTCTGCCATAAAGCCCCGACTGGTGGAGGGCTGCAGTGATGGTTGACTTTCTACAACTTTCTCCCATCTCCGGACTGCATCTCTGGAGCTCAGTCACAGTGATCTTTGGGTTCTTCTTTACCTCTCTCACCAAGGCTCTTCTCCCCCGATAGCTCAGTTTGGCCGGACAGCCAGCTCTAGGAAGGGTTCTGGTCGTCCCAAACATCTTCCATTTAAGGATTATGGAGGCCACTCTGCTCTTAGGAACCTTAAGTGCAGCAGAAATTGTATTTGTAACCTTGGCCAGATCTGTGCCTTGCCACAATTCTGTCTCTGAGCTCTTCAGGCAGTTCCTTTGACCTCATGATTCTCATTTGCTCTGACATGCACTGTGAGCTGTAAGGTCTTATATAGACAGGTGTGTGGCTTTCCTAATCAAGTCCAATCAGTATAATCAAACACAGCTGGACTCAAATGTCAGTTAACTAACCATCTCAAGGATGGTCAGAAGAAATGGACAGCACCTGAGTTAAATATATGAGTGTCACAGCAAAGGGTCTGATTACTTAGGACCATGTGATATTTCAGTTTTTCTTTTTTAATAAATGTGCAAAAATGTCAACAATTCTGTGTTTTTCTGTCAATATGGGGTGCTGTGTGTACATTAATGAGGACAAAAATGAACTTAAATGATTTTAGCAAATGGCTGCAATATAACAAAGAGTGAAAAATTTAAAGGGGTCTGAACACTTTCCGTACCCACTGTATATATTGTATAGTCAACATTTGAAGTGGATCAAAAAAGTTTATCAAAGAGCACATTTTGGTTTTAACTTTGATGAAAGGTTTTGATCCACTTCAAATGTTGACTATACTGTGTATGTATATATATATATATATATATAAAATATACATACATACATATATATAATATATGTGTGTGTGTGTATATATATATATGTGTGTGTGTGTGTGTGTGTGTGTGTGTGTGACCCTGGACCAAAAAATCATATTATATCGTAAGTTGTATATGTCTTTAAATGATACTAATGACAAGCTTTGTGGAAATTCCATTGTAGCCGAGCATCAGGATGTCACTTCCACGGACGCTGGGCGAGCTGCAGCTCTACCGAGTTTTACAAAGGGCCAACCTACTGATGTACTATGACACCTTCATCCAGCAGGGAGGTGATGATGTCCAACAGCTGTGCGAGGCTGGCGAAGAGGAATTTCTCGAGATCATGGCGCTGGTTGGCATGGCCACAAAACCCCTGCATGTGCGGCGTTTGCAGAAGGCTCTGCGCGACTGGGCGGCAAACCCAACGCTGTTCAACCAACCTCTGGCCAGCAATGTGGCCCCTTGTGGAATCCCTCTCCTTAGGATCGACAGCACCAGCGCTGCTGGCTCAGGGTTTATTGGTGGCAGAAAATCTTTAAGCAATGGTCAGCCAGGCTCTCCGTGTGAAAGAGAGGAAGTAGGATCTTGCCTTACGCCACTCAGGGATAACAGTCCAAAGAGCCCCTGCTCACAGGCCTCTCCTGTACCTCCAGACCATCTGTATAGAGAAAAACTGTCCCCCATGGATCCCCACTGGCTCAGTCCTGAAATGTATGGAGCTGCTGATTTAGACGAAGAACAGCCCATTACCCCTCTGCCTTTCGCTTGCCACTCGCGTCTTCTTGGTCCTCCGACACCAACTTCTTCTTCATCCTCCTCCACTATGACCTCTCCGTGGCCCGGAGGTCAGCTGGACCCAGAGACCATTAAAGCCGTGGAGGAAAGCGTTGATAGACTTCTAAGAACCATGCCGCAAGCAGATCAAACCGAGGTGAAGACACTTTTGAGACTCAATAAGAAAATGGCCAAGACGGTGGGACACATTTTCAGCCTGGAACCTCAAGACAAGAGCAAAGAGGAGGAGATTCGCAAATACAGCCTGATCTATGGCCGCTTTGACTCCAAGAGGAGGGAAGGGAAACAGCTCACCCATCATGAGGTTTGTTAAAGAAAACATTTTAAACAAATTGCACAGATGTTATAATTTTTTTTTTTTACTCAGGTTTAGGTGTAATAAACACACAACCAAACTAAAGTATCATCCTGTATCTCTACAGTGAAATTTGCTAAATCCAAACTAAACAAATCTGCTGTAGACATTGTGTATTACAGTACACACAACTCAAAGGAGAGGTGTGCTATTACTTTAACAAGCAATTAGATTTATCATTTTTATTGTAGACAATGAAATGGGACAATTTCCATCCCAAAGCAACGACTCATAACCAGTGTTGGGGAAAGTTACTTTTAAAAGTAATGCCTTACAATATTGCGTTACTCCCTAAAAAAGTAACTAAATACGTTACTCAGTTACTTTTTATGGAAAGTAATGTGTTACATTACTTTTGCGTTACTTTCACGTTACTTTTTTTTAAATATGAGCAGGGCTTGATTGTTTTTAATATAAGAAGTTCTATTTATAGCAAATGTAAAAGCCCTTTCACACCAAAAAGTGTAATGAATAAACCTCAGGCTGAAGGAAAAGTAAATTCACGTCTGTAGACTAGAACACAGGAGAAGAAGGTTCACCACTCTTCAGCAATAAAAAAAAAACAATGAAGCACAATTGTTAGTTTATCTAAAGTCATTTTTGATTATTAGTATGGTTGAACTGGATCATTAAAGGTCAGCAGCAAAGACACTGTTAATAAAATGGGAATAGATACATTTGTGTTATTTAATATATTTAGTTATTGCAGGTTTGCGTCATATTCTGAGTTTGCATTTCACTGTTTTGATTAATTTTGATGAATACTAAATCTGTTTTGTTTTTTGTTGTTTTGTGAGTGGGATGAATTAATGCACATTCACATTTAGTCTAGAACTACAGTAACATCATGTTCACACAGCGCACACAACGCCTCCATACTTCCGATTTCTCCCAATATGGGAACAGGAGGCTTGTCAGTCAAAAAATGGGAATACAAAGTAACTGGCGTTACTTTTTTGAAAAAGTAACTCAGATATTTTCTTGTACATTAAAAAGTAATGCGTTACTTTACGAGTTACTTGAAAAAAGTAATCTGATTACGTAACTCGCGTTACTTGTAATGCATTACCCCCAACACTGCTCATAACACTCTAGCAACTGCATAACACACAGAAAAGTGTGTCACAAAAATGCTTTGCATGGCAACCACCCACAACATCTTAGCATTGTGGCGATAACTTTTGCACAGGGAAGCAAGATTTGATTCTACAATCTTTTGATTAACTTTAGATTTAAACCTTTAAAAAACAGCACTGGATTAAACGAATCCAGCAAATTCCTCCAGTTCATTTTCAGAGGATTTATTTCATTATCCCACAAGTCTTTGCATATGTTATGACAAGACCTTTTATGATGAACTTTACAGAACGAACTGCAACTCCTAGATTTCACAGTAATATTTGATAACCTACTGTAATTTTAAAATACCAGTTATAAATATTTAGGCTACTGTAAACATTACAGGAGTTATTTAATGCATTTTATAGTTGCCTTGACTTTCATAGAGCTCAGATGATCCAGTTTAATTTGGAATATTTCCACTTTCAGATGCTCATCAATGAGGCTGCAGCTCAATTCTGCATTCGTGACAATGCTCTGTTGTTACGTAGAGTTGAACTGTTCTCTTTAGCACGACAGGTGGCGAGAGAATGTGCCTACACGTCGACATTTAAACATAACAGGTCAGGAACTACTTTCATCTTGATTTTGAAATTGTTTCAGATTATGCATCCAAATGAGGTGGTTACATGTATTGTTAGATATTTACAGGCATAATTAAAATATACACATATACACAGTACATGCAGCAGTGGAAAAAATTAAGAGACAAAAAAAATCTGGATTTACTGTTTACTGGTATGCTTAAGTAAATTTAAAAAAAAAATGTTTTATTCAACAAACTACTGTTTCAAATAAAACTAATCAACACGACTTTTATAGCAATCATTGTCGAAAATGACTTTGAGTCAAAATATCAACGATACTTGAATAATGCAGAGAAAACAAGTTCATATTCATTTTTAAACATCGCAATATTATTGTTTTAACTTGGCAAGAGTTTGAAATCAATATTTGTGGAATAAATCACATAAATAGTAAATCCACAGATTTTTAGTTTTTTTCTCCTGATAACCTAGGCTCTACGCAAATCTGTTTTTATTTTCTGCCCAACTTTTCTGAAAAACTTTCAAAAAAATACTTTTTTTTAACCAAACTTGACTATCATTTTCAAAGGTTTTTCATGAGCCAACCCCTTCTTAAGTAATAAGTCATCAGACAAAATAGTCATTCAAGAGAAAGCACACCATATAAAAGACAATGAAATTTGGTTTATCACAACCAAGACCTGAGAGTACCTGAGCACCACCTACTGGCAATGAAAGAGTGCATGGTTCCAAAATGGGTGTGTCAAACAAAGACATGCATGAGACTGCTCAGTTTACCACAATGCACTGGTGAATCCTGATTAAACCTGGTATGTGTCATCAGCACCATGTCTGTATGTCCATGTAGAGAGACTATTACAAAACTATCAGTTATGTTTGTTGTTCATACAGTTAAAAGGATATAACTCAAAATATAAGTGGAAATTTGAACTATTGGTGGTGTGAGACTGTTCGAGAAAGAGACCCCAAATTTGAAGATCAGACATCTACCATACAGTTCTTTGGTTTATTTAACAGCTCAAGTTAAAATATGATGATAGTGGAATTTTAGTTTGGACGACAGAATTTATAAAAATAATTGATTATGTAGTACATTCAAAACCAGTGTGTTTGACTTTTAGCTGAGCAGAATCTTCAATGAATTCAAGACAAAAAAGAAAAGAAAACTGGTCCAAGGTGCTTGTGTAGAGAATAATTTTTCGGAGGTAGTAGTGCAGCGTGGTTCTTCTGGACCAAGGTTCTTGTTTGTGAGACCAGACCTTTATGCCTGGTAACGGATGTGCTGCATTTATAAGAAAATATGTCAAATAAATCCTTCTAATAATCTTTCAACTCATGGAGAAACACATTTGGGCAATTGGACATTTCGCTTAAATCCTTGAAGTTACTGAGATATAGGCATTTTCACAAATACCTGTGTGAAAGCTAGCCCTGCCGCCTCTTGTATGTCGTTTTCTATATTTGCCCTTCAATACTGTGAATTTTTTACAATTAAACTTATTTGATCAGAATTTGAGATGGGTTTGTTGTATTATCATCTCAGGACATACTCAGATGATTGTACTGCCTCTGTTGACTGTTCTGCTCAGAAGAGAATCAAGCTTGATGTAAGTACATCAAGATATGTATCTATATATACATCTGTATAAATGGTAAACAGGACTTTGAGGAACATGCCCAGGTGAAGTTTGGGCAGATGCTTACACTTTATTAATTGTGACTTGATTATATAGCTACAAAAATGACAAGAAAATGAACAGGTTCCCTTATAGGATTAAAATAAAGATGTAAATCGATGGATTGAGAGTTACACTGGAGCTTACATTGGATGTCAAGTTGTGAACTCCTTTTGTAGTACTATTGCACTCATATCTATAATTATAGTGTAACAAACCAACTACTTGTATCAAAATGAGTAACGCTTTCATTAGAAATGAAGTACTGCTTTTTTCAGGTCACAGATTCTGACAGACTGTCTAAGGATCCAGTAGCCAACAGTGACAACAGATCTACAGCGGATGACAACAGCCTCTCTGGAGAAAGTCTAGATAGCTTAACACAAGGTAAGATTCCTTCCTTTCATTGCGTTTGTTTTAAACATTGATATATTTATGAATGTCCAGTGTATGTCAGTAAATCTTGGGCATGTAACCTCAAACCATCATTGTCCCACATTCTATGTTGCATTTTATTGCAAATGTCATAATGGTCATCATCATGAAGGATCAGTTCACACGCGAAAAGTGATCAAAGTGAGATGATGTGAAGATCAAGCATAGAAGATAACAAAGCAAATTTGTGTCCATTCATACTCATGTCAGGGAAAAACATCATTGCTGAAAGAAACCGTAACATTTGATTGAGAGGCATGTTTGTCTAATTCTGTGTGTCTTGATAGATATCAGCCCTCAGTTGCACCCCTCCTCATCCCCTCACCCCCTCACCGACACCACTGGCCTCATCACCTGGAGTCGCCAGCTCATGCAACAAACTCTCATGGATGAGGGCCTCAGATTGGCTAGAATGGTGTCACATGACCACGCAAGCAAAGTCAGCCTAGGGTCAGAAAAGAGACAGATTTCAGGTGAATACTAGATGTTTTATAACACACACACTTCTCATGCACCTACCACAAATAGGGAACAAGACAGAAT
The DNA here is from genome assembly GCF_018340385.1 of Cyprinus carpio. Taxonomy (NCBI): domain Eukaryota; kingdom Metazoa; phylum Chordata; class Actinopteri; order Cypriniformes; family Cyprinidae; genus Cyprinus; species Cyprinus carpio. The sequence goes on along the minus strand of NC_056607.1, from coordinate 3,160,503 downwards.
TTGGATTTATTTCCCCTTTGTAAACTTAGGGTCAGTAAAAAGAGGTGATTTTGTTAATCAGCAGGAGGACATTTTTCTGTAAAACTTTATTTTAAGGTGGCTTAATTACACGTTACATGTACTTACTATGGTATGGTTATACATGTAACTAACCCTAAACTAAACCCTAACCCTAAGAGTTTAGTAATATTACTCTGCACTTATTTGTGTAATTACACTGTAGCATTGTCACCTTTAAATAAACTGCAACTTTTTTCGGTAACTTTATTTTAAGGTGTCCTTGTTACATGTTTCATTATAATAACAATAAATTATGCATAATAACATGCAAGTAACTCTAAACATTAACACTTAGTCATTTAGCAGATGCTTTTATCCAAAGTGACTTACAAATGAGGACAAACCAAACCCTAATCCTAACCATATATTAAGTACATGTAGGTAATTACTATTACTCAGTACTTAAATGCATAATTAAAGTGTAACAAGGACACCTTAAAATAAAGTGTAACCCTTTTTCCTGTACAATTTATAAGTGTTTATTTTTGCTGCTTAATGTTGTTCCTGTGTGACTGTCTTTCTTCTATGTAACAAAAGAAGATATTTGGGTTCCAAAAACAATGGACCCTATTGACTTTCACTGCACTAGAAAAAAAACAAACAAACATTTGAAACAACTTGAGGGTGAAGAAATCATGATAGAATTTTCATTTTTAGAAATTTCCTTTAAAGGCTGCAGGGTTGATAGTGATGATAGGGAAGAGACTAGAACACATTGAAGTGAGGAATATATAAGAACAGTGACAAACTGATTAATTTGACTTATCTGGTTAGCTAATCTAGCTTTAAGGATGGAATGAATGAGAGATCATCAGATTCGAGAAGGTCTTTCAGAGGCACATATCTGTCGTCATTGGGGACCGCAGAATAAAAGAGAAATGAGAAGAGAAAATGCGAATGGGTGGTGGGGGCCACAGGAAGTGCTGTGTGGGTGATAAATTGGAGCCCCCCTTCCCAGTCTGACGTCAAAGCTTATGAAAATGTGTTAGAGGAGGGCGGATGGATGGATGGAGAGAAAGAGGGGGTGAATGAGTAGGAGGGAGTGAGAAGGGCGTCGCTTTGACTCAGAGAGACAGAGTAAAAATAAACCATGTGGGCAGTGAAAGGATGCAGCCACTCTCTCTATCTTAATGAGCAAACACTAGTGCTTCAGTTCAGTGGAATGGCCAAAAATGAGCTTTAATCAGTCTTTCTTTGTGTTTTTTTGTGTAGTCTCTTTCGAGCGAAAACACAAGTTCCTCATTTCATTGCGCTGTCAGTCATTCCTCAGCATTGTTCTGCCTTCAAATAATACAAGTTTTAACATAATGTTTTATTGCATTTCTGTAATGTATTATTAATGTCTGCCGAAGTGTGGGAACTGTGATGTTCACATCAACAATAGCACAAGTAGAAATGCAGTGGGAAACCCAATGATGCAAATGCTGATTCTCGGAGTCTCTTGATAACTCTGTGCGTTAATGAGCAGAACATATTTAGAGGAATAGTTCACCGTCAGGCCATCCAAGATGTAGATGAGTTTGTTTCTTCATAGGAAGATTCTTCATGCTCAGCAATGGATCCTCTGCAGTGAATGGGTGCCGTCAGAATGAGAGTCCAAACAGCTGATAGAAACATCACAATAATCCACAACACTCCAGTCCATCATTAACAGGTTGTGAAGTGAAAAGTTCAAACAAATCCACAGTTAGGATGTTTTAACTTTAAACCATCGTTTCTGGTTAAAATATCAGTCCCTAATCCATAAGTATCAGGCCATAACTTGTCCATGCCCTTTTTTTCACATCAAAATCCACCAACTTATTTGTTTAGGACTATTTTGGACTGTTTTCACTTGTAAACGGTGCTATTTAGTTTAGCTGGAATCGATGGTTTTAATTAAAAATTTCTTAATGGTGAATTTGTTTCTTACAAACATGCAGCGGTCCCACTTTATATTAGGTGGCCTTAACTACTATGTACTTACATTCAAATTAATCATTTGGTACAATGCACTTTTTGTGTACATACTGTGCATGTTTTTACATTGTACTTATATTTTTTAAAATACCTATATGTAATTACATCTGTAATTAATTTATAATTACATTGTTGACTCATCCCTTACACTTTAACCCACCCTTAAACCTACCCATACCACCAAACCCGTCCCTAACCTTACCCGTATCCCACCTCAATTGCAGCAAAAGTTTTTTGCAATACAATATGAACACAATAAGTACATTGTACTTATTTTTTAATGCAAGTACATAGTAGTTAAGGCCACCTAATATAAAGTGTGACCCATGCAGCTTTTCAGTTCACAAGACGTTAATTACTGGAGTGGTGTGGATTACTGAATTATTGTGATGTTTTTATGAGCTGTTTGGACTCTCATTCTGATGGCACCCATTCACTGCAGAGGATCCATTGCTGAACAAGCGATGGAATGCTACATTTCTCCAAATGAAAATATTTTTTAAGTTAGAAATAGACATTTGATACTGTAAAGTACCATATTGCTTTCCTGACACTCTTTATCATTCTCAAATTTAAAATCCCAAAACTTTGTTTATATTCTCATAGAGATGGAGGAGAAAGTGTCAGAGAGGAGAGGATTGAGAAACAGAAGCCGCAGTCCAGCAAACACCAAAGATGACCCAAAACTGACAATCTGCAAGTCTCCATGTTGAACTCAGGTTGGATATCATGTCTAAATGCAGCCGTGGTGTTCGGTTCGCTATGCTGAATAGTCCTGTTCTATAAAACTTGTATGCACCTTATCATGTTCTGTGAGAACATTTAATGACATTTAGCGGAAAGTTCTTGTGTCTTTGCAAATGAAATGTGAAGCACATACAGCTTAGTGCAAGCAACAAGTGTTACAAATACATTCCATATTCTCTGTCAGGTTATAATGTCAGTAAAAAGCTTCTATGGTGCTAATTTTGTGTCAAGCAAATTCTAGAATGAAATTGCATTCCTAAACCTTAATTTAATAGGACAGATGACATTCTTCTTGTTCTAAGCAGAGCTGCGAGATGCTGGGATTTAGGTCTCATTCCATTTACTGTTTCTTGTTTTAATGGAGTTCTAACAAAAGTTTGGGAGGAACATGTTTATTTAATCCAACCAATCACAATGCTAGAATAAGCAAACTGCTCAAACACTTAATGATGTACAGTGAGCAAAACACGTTTACGTTTACAAGTTTTGGATTATATTAACGTAAAATCCTAAAATTGAATATATTAAGAACCCTTACACTAGTAACATACTGATGCAGTAAATATGAATATATCAACTCTAAATGCACATAGGAGTTTTCATAGGTTACAAAAATGTAAATGATTCAAATGAATCATGGGGATTCAAAAAAATCATACTCTCACTGTTTAAAGGTTGAATGGCTAATGAGAAGTTAGAAAATGTTAGAACGTTAGAAATATATCTATGGCCTCTTTAAAGACCGATTATTTATTTTTAAATTTCTCAATAAATTATATTGTAATGTTTCTCATGTTTATTTCTCTAGATTGTTGCTTTTATTTTGCTAACAGTGTAAAAATAGAAACTTTGTGTATAACAACTTTTATTCATCCACTGCTTTTGTTTAACGTACTTACAGTATTGTACATGCAAATGGATGGACAATTTTGATGTTTCTGTCTCATTTCTGACACGTTTCCACCAGCCACACTCACTTTAGTCTCATCTTAACAAACCAAGACAGATGATGCCTGTGATTCACTTGCCCTACCCCGCCATCATCATCATTATCATCAGTCTCACAGATGGGGAAGTGTTTGGGGAAAAGTAAAAAAAAAAAAAAAAACGTCTGAAAAATTTAGTTATTGTTTCAGTTGCCTGTTTGGTGCCACTGGGGGCAAATTCACTCAATCAATTAATCACTCATCAATAAATTGATTTCACTTGAGTAATATACTGGTGAAGGCGTAAAATTAAAGGGATAAACAAAAATGAACCAAAGATCATGTCATTCAAAAACTGTGGGACTTTATTCTTTATTCTGTGAAACACAATAGAGGACATTTTGAAAGATACTTTGCAGCATTTTTGTCCATGTGAAATGAAAGTCAACGGAGTTGTTCCGGACCATTGTGACAAAAAAAAAAAATCAGGAAATCATACAGGTTTGAACGACATTTTTTTGAGTGAACTATCCCTTTAGGCTAGGTTGTGTTGTGTAAGAGCATGTCCTTGTGTACTGGCGGGCCTTGAAGGTTGCCTTTTTCAAGGCAACAAACCGCAGTTGTTTTTTGTTTTTTTGTGAACACTAAAAAGTAAAATTAAGTAGGATGTAAACAAGACTAAAGAGATTTGCCCATCATATAAAAATGTCTTAATCCGCCGATGCCTTGCTGTCTATTATCATAGCACTGATTTTCATTTAAACATAACCACTAATAAACTAATGAGGTTTTACAGCATTCGCGCTACCAGTTGGTATGATCCATTGATTCTCTACATTGTAACATTTTCTAGTGTATTTACTATTTAATTGCTAGACAGCACTATACTCATATCTTCTGTTTTATGGTAGTGAAAATTCAGCATTTGGGTAAAAACAGTAAATCATTCTAAAAATAATGATATATACCATTTCTTCTGGTACAAAACAAGACACTTTTTGTGATGAAACCAAATAATTACAAGATCAAAATCAAACTAGGGGATGAATCATAACATGATATGTGCATGCATAACATTTTTTGTTGTTCTTCTCACTTTATCATATTAAATACTTGCAGTACAACTTTGTGTAATTTAATAAAAAATAAATCTAGATCATCACTGACCGAACCTCCAATAGTTTCAAAATCTGACATTACCAGTGTGTTCACTTATCATCCCATCTTCATTTTTTGATGAATTTGATTCCCAGCATTGCTTTCCTTCAGGTCAGGTGTGTAGTGAGGTGACGCAGAAACTCTCCGCGGGTGCTTGTGTATCCAGGAAACACAGCGTGACAGAACTCACACACCTGCGACTGCAGCGTGACTCCAGACATGAACAGCCCTCCGGCTTGACTGACCAACTCGCTGTCCAGAAACGAGGATGACCAGGGCCTCTGAGGGACAGAGAAACATGTCAGATGCTTATATTGTGTAAGATGTGCAGGAGGTGTGATCAGAAGCAGAACTAGACACAAGTTGGGATCTTAAAGGAAAGAAACTGAAGTGAATCAATGCTAACTAAACACAGGTGGGATACGAACCCGCAGTCTTTGTGAAGTCTGGTTAGCATAATAAAGTTGCTCAACTTTCATCAGTTCATCCAAGGCACTGTTTTCTGCTTTATCGTGGTTATCCTGTTTCTGATCTGGCATGTCCAGGTTAAGATGCAGTTTGTCTAATCCTCTACCAATATGACTGAGATCATTACCAGCTGAAAAACAAACATACAGTATGCATAACAGAAACCTTGATTTAACGCATGAGGTTGAATGATTCAGAATTGTGAGAAAGTTTGATTTTGAATGGAAAAATTCTATTAGTGAACAACAACTGTAAAGATAACTGGACCGACTGTTTGCTTGCCACCAGTGTTGGGGATGTAACATGTAACACAGTTATGTAATTTAATTAGAACATAAATGTGACTGTAATCTGTTACGGTTACTGAGAAACAATGTGCGATTAAATTACAGTTACTTATGAAAACGTTAACGATTACAAATAATTATTTTCACACACATGCTGATTTGATTGATTTCAAAAGTTCATTGAGTGCTCTAAAATGAGACACCAACATTGTTTATTATAAGCACAGAATGCAATTGTCTTTAAATGCTTGAACTAAGCAGGATGGATTCTGATTGGCTGTCAACTTTTTTATTGCTTATAAACTGGAAACAAAATCATTCTGGAAGTTATTCCAGTTGTATTGTTCCTCTGTGCTGTTATTGCTATACTTATGATGTGGAATCTGCTATTCTTTTAAATTTACAATGATTTTTTAAACTATTTCCAGCTTATAAGCCTATGGGCGAGACTTCCGGTTCATTAGCCGCTACAGGGAAATAATGAACAACAAAGAATAACAACGTGCAGGTAACGGTAAAACTGTTTGCATTACAAACCAGTGTTTTCATAATTAAGATAATACACTAAAATAATATGGTAAAACACAGCAAAAAATAGCTGCAAGCAAATGAGACCGCTCGCAAGACCCAGAGATTTTTTACGTGAAGAAGAAGGTGGATAGTTGTAGTTATTGTTCTTGGTGTAAAAGGGCCTTCAGTGAATGGTAGAATTTATAAGTGAACATTTCAACAGACACCGAGAGAATACTCTACTTTGAGAGCCCAGTATGTGTGGACCATTGGGATCTCTTAGAGGTTCTTGCTCATGGCGTTCTGCAGGACGGGGTCGGTGTCCTGACACTTCCTCTGTGTACTGACATGGCTTTTCAAAATTTCTAGTTGGAGCCATGGCCAAACCTAAAAGTGACCATTAATATATCACATATCATAGCATATACAATTTAATACACTGTGACATTAATAATGAAGTAATTAGTAGTATTTTATTTGCAGGATTCTTCTGACCTTGTTGTCGTTGTATTGTGTCAGAGAGATGTTGTATTATTGCTGCTTGTCTGAAGCAGAGTGACTGGAGACGGACAAACTCCTGGTACAGTGCTGCATACGCCTCCTCCATCTAAGAGCGGTTATCAGTGAAGTGAATTAAATATAAAACTTACTTAAAAGTCTTTGACCTTGCAGTCTTGAAGGAATATAGAAATGAGAAAAACTGTTCACCAAAAAATAGAAAAAGAAATGTTCATAATTATTAGCAAGAAAAAAGTACAGAATTATTTCATTGATTAATGTGGTAGCTGACTCAATGAAACCTGCCATTCAAGAGCCTTTTTTTGTCGGGTAATTTTAACAGTATGAGGGGGTTTTTCAGTTATGAAAATGTTTTGGTACTCCCTATGGAGCAAAAAAAAAAAAAAAAAATTACTTGAGAAAGAGGAAGTAAACAGAAATATACAAAATATAGCCTAAACATACAGATTGCCGGTTTCTGGGTGTCACATAAATATTTCTGTTTATTTTACCATCAAGAAATATAGGGGAGAACAGGTTGGTTGTAACTGGGAAGCCTACTGTAAAATAACCTGAATTATTACCCACTTGATTTGACATGAATAAATCACAACTTGTCAGGTGAGAAGAACTTTTCAATATTTATTTTTCTTTCTCTTTCTTTCTTTCTTTCACTTTTGCATTTTCAGAGGTGGCGATTTTCCCTGCTGGACAATTTCATTGGACCGAGCTGGCTAGGTTGCATTGGCACACTTCTAACTATTAAAATCTGTCGCGCAGTGTGTTCCTCCGCAACAACACTTAAACCACAGGTGTCGACCGAAACCACAAGTTACACAGTAGCCTTTGTAACCTGTGTTTGTGTACCACTAGATATTCAAGAAAAATATATAGGCTTACAAACAACTCTGCGTACGTCCTCGGAAATAGATTCAATATCACTATAATATCAATACTGACAAACACGTTATTTTCTTAGAAACATTCAGCTTGTGTCGCTCTGTAGGCTACTGTCATCGCGGTGGCCACAGAATGAAAGCATAAAGAGGAAGAACTTTTAGCAGTCTATATAATATACATGCTTACTATATCCAAACCTCCGTGATCAGCCCGTTACAGCTGAAGATATCTTTTACGTCGTCCACTCTACTGATGATGATGATGATGATGATGATGCCGTATATGCTCTCCAGCGAAAAATGTACTAAAACAAGCAATCAGTATGTGTCACGAAACCAAAAACAGGAACTCAAACAGGAACCTCCTCCTGGGTCTTTTTAAAGTGACCCAGCACAGAAACAGAGCATAACTTATATCACGTCTGCAACTCAAGGGTCCACACTTGAGGTGTTACCGCTTGCGAAAATAAGGTGTTGTAGTTTTACGTCGTAGTGTGGGACGAAATAGTGTCTGTCTATACTTATTACAGTGTTTATATATTATTTAAAGTACAGTCTGCACTACTTGTAATATAATTTAATATAATTGTATTAATACAAGAATGGTTATCACTGTTGGGCCTATCTGACTATTGCATATACTGTATGTCTCCTCTCCATTTTCACGAATGACAGCGTGATGAAAAGTTATTGATATCGGATTTATAGGTACTTGCCTTTCATTAATTTATTTGCTCACACCGTTATCATTTCTGAAATAACTTTCTGCAGAATAACCAAGTACAGAAACTTCGTTATATATCCATCAAGAGAAACCGCACAGAAAAACAGGTTGCGCTATACACGTGCAAGATGTAGTACATTTACATTTAGTCATTTAGCAGACGCTTTTATCCATATGAGGACAAAGTAGTGAGTAGTAGTCTACTCAGTAGGCTAAACTAGTTGTTAACATTTTGCAATATTTTTATACACACAAACCAAGAATGAAATGAAAATTCACCTTACATATTTAATAAAAGCATCTTGTAGCTCTTGATGTGAACAGTGCATTTGTGCATAGTCTATAGCTAGGCTATATGTAATTAAAATAAATGTTTTTACGTCATAATGTTTAATTAAATGTAAAAACTGGACATCTTCTGTACTGTATGTAGATGAACTATTCGCTTAGCAGCATGGGCTGCTATGCTTTCCCTCCCCATCTTTGGGCTGCTCTTAATTTGTGTTTCAAAGGTTAACCAAAGTCTTGTTAAGGTTTAGAACAACATGATGACAAATATAAGATGATGACAGAATTTACTTTTTTGGGTGAACTACTCCTGTAAGTGTTTATTTATTTATTTATTTATTTTTTGTTTGTTTGTTTTTTGTGGCTATATCACACAACTAGAACCCTTTGCCAATTGTTTTATACACTTTTAGCAGCATTCCTTAGGACAAGCATGTTACTCTGTGGCCAAACCCTGCCTTCTAACACAAGTTTAAGGTCAAATTTTGTCAGAACAGCTTGTCGCAAACCATGTCTTTCAGCATTTTGCACCTGATGTTGATTTCTCTCAGATTTCACTTTCTCTATTACAGCAATATGTTTTAAAGACAAGCATTTGTTCATTCTTTTTGATCCCTGTCAGAAATGGGCATGCTTGTCTGGGACGCTCGGTTTCAGACACCATTGCCTATAAATATAGTACCATTGGGTGTAAAATACTTGAGTAATTTTACTTGATTACTGTACTTAAGTATTATTTTTGGGGATTTGTACTTTTTTCAAGTACAATTTAAACTGACTACTTGTACTTTTACTTTATGACTTTTTTGAAGAAAACAGTACTTTTTACTCCTTACAATTTTATTTAACCTTGAAAAGTACATTACATTTTTATTTTATGCACAATAAATATGGTAAACGCAAGCTCAAATGTGTGCTTGATGCGAAAACTGATGAACACTGTTTCCACACATGAAGTACACACATTTCTACTTCAGTTATGACTTTCATCAGGTAAATATCTGGCTTTAAAAGTTCCCCATCAAATCTGAGGAAGCATATTGAGGTAAGTTGTGTTTCCCCCCCAAAAAAGTTTATTCATTATTCTTTCTGTTTTGATAGAGCCATTGGCTGTGTAATATATTGGTTGAATGCACAAGATTGAGTGCCAATAAAATCAGTGATGAGAATTTATACAATTAATATTTTTGTGGTAATTAATATTTTTTAATTAAATGTTACAAATCTCCAAAAATAGTGTTTAAATGAACATTGTATGTTAAATTAATTGTAATTTTTATTTAGTGATGTTCTTACCAGGTAATGGACAAGTTGTATGTATAATCCTTTGAATGACACATTGAGTAGCAATTAGGACTGTCAATGCATATACAGGTGCTGGTCATATAATTAGAATATCATCAAAAAGTTGCTTTATTTCACTAATTCCATTCAAAAAGTGAAACTTGTATATTATATTTATTCATTACACACAGACTGATATATTTCAAATGTTTATTTCTTTTAATTTTGATGTTTATAACTCACAACTTAGGAAAATCCCAAATTCAGTATCTCAGAAAATTAGAATATTGTGAAAAGGTTCAATATTGAAGACACCTGGTGCCACACTCTAATCAGTTAATTAACTCAAAACACCTGCAAAGCCTTTAAATGGTCTCTCAGTCTAGTTCTGTAGGCTACACAATCATGGGGAAGACTGCTAACTTGAGAGTTGTCCAAAAGATGAAAATTGATACCTTGCACAAGGAGGGCAAGACACAAAAGGTCATTGCAAAAGAGGCTGGCTGTTCACAGAGCTCTGTGTCCAAGCACATTAATAGAGAGGCGAAGGGAAGGAAAAGATGTGATAGAAAAAAAGTGTACAAGCAGTAGGGATAACCGCATCCTGGAGAGGATTGTGAAACAAAACCCATTCAAAAATGTGGGGGAGATTCAGAAAGAGTAGACTGCAGCTGGAGTCAGTGCTTCAAGAACCACTACACAAAGATGTATGCAAGACATGGGTTTCAGCTGTCGCATTCCTTGTGTCAAGCCACTCTTTAACAACAGACAGCGTCAGAAGCGTCTTGCTTCAAAAAGGACTGGACTGCTGCTGAGTGGTCCAAAGTTATGTTCTCTGATGGAAGTCAATTTTGCATTTCCTTTGGATATCAGGGTCCCAGAGTCTGGAGGAAGAGAGGAGAGGCACACAATCCACATTTCTTGAGGTCCAGTGTAAAGTTTCCACAGTCAGTGATGGTTTGGGGTGCCATGTCATCAGCTGGTGTTGGTCCACTGTGTTTTCTGAGGTCCAAGGTCAACACAGCCGTATACCAGGAAGTTTTAGAGCACTTCATGCTTCCTGCTGCTGACCAACTTTATGCAGATGCAGATTTCATTTTCCAACAGGACTTGGCACCTGCACACAGTGCCAAAGCTTCCAGTACCTTGTTTAAGGACCATGGTATCCCTGTTCTTAATTGGCCAGCAAACTTGCCTGACCTTAACCCCACAGAAAATCAATGGGGTATTGTGAAGAGGAAGATGCGATATGCCAGACCCAAGAATGCAGAAGAGCTGAAGGCCACTATCAGAGCAACCTGGGCTCTCATAACACCTGAGCAGTGCCACAGACTGATCGACTCCATGCCACGCCGCATTGCTGCAGTAATTCAGGCAAAAGCAGCCCAAACTAAATATTGAGTGCTGTACATGCTCATACTTTTCATTTTTATACTTTTTAGTTGGCCAAGATTTCTAAAAATCCTTTCTTTGTATTGGTCTTAAGTTATATTCTAATTTTCTGAGATACTGAATTTGGGATTTTCCTTAGTTGTCAGTTATAATCATCAAAATTAAAAGAAATAAACATTTTAAATATATCAGTCTGTGTGTAATGAAAGAATATAATACACAAGTTTCACTTTTTGAATGGAATTAATTAAATAAATCAACTTTTTGATGAAATTCTAATTATATGACCAGCACCTGTATTTTTAATCTTAATAATTACACGATTTGCTAATTTATTAATCTAATTAGTCGCAAATAACCATTTATCAATATTTGCTGAGAAAAAAAAACTCTAAATGCCCCGAATAAACAATTAAAATTTTAGTTATCATTTTAGACAGTGATGTTGAATACAACACAAAGAAGTGGCCTTTCAAAATGTTAATGTTGTATGTTTTAATTCTATGACTCTCCTTATTAATTTAACAGATTATTGTATTTTGTTTGTGTTCTTCTGATGAACACAAGCAAATATTGTTAGTCCATAAAATGCAAGGGGACAGGACCACTTCAGGGTAATTTTGACTTGGCGGAAATATTTAACAGTATATTTTTGTATTGCTCTAACCTTGCTGTAGCCTGACAGTAATACACAGGGCAATAATACAGGATTGCTGTAAATAGCGCGCCACCTGATGTCACATCACTGACAACACAGCTGCTGCTGACCGGAGACAGAAGCAGAACAGAGGATTTATCCAAGTTCGGTAAGTAAATTTGATTATTATATGTTTTTATTCTAGCATACATGATTTTTAGTGTGGTATGAAACCGCAAGTTTAGCCAGCGAACGTTATCATCATGTGTTTGACCTGTGCCATTGCATTTTGTTTTGATTTCTCCGTTTGACCAAACTTATGTTTAGAAAAAAAAGCACTTCTACTTTTTTATTACTTGAGTACAACTGAAACTTTTTTACTTTTACGCAAGTATGTTTTTGGCCATTTTGTGATGTTGCCCACTTGTCATGCCTCTTTCTGAAATATGTGCAGCATCCACATTTTACAGGCTAAATATGGCCTCTGTTCCTCCTGTGTGACTTGGATGTTTTTGTCTTGTGTGGTCTACAGCACTGCATGCTGGTTACTGATATAACCATGGTTCCTTGAGGCTATTTTACCTATTTTGGGCCACTTAAACAGTATATTGACTTGGGCCACCCTTGGTAGACTTCTTCAGCCTTGCGGAGCCAACTTGCAGTCCTCTTCCATGACAGGATGATGAGCCTTGTCCTCTCCAATGGAGACGCTTTACTTTGATTTGACATTTCAAACAGGGTGAAGCAAGAATGTGTGCTTGCTCCCAGTTTTTTCAACCTGTTCTTCATTTGCATTCTGGCACATGCTCCACAAGGACTCGAGAGAGGAATGTACCTGTGATGCAGACTGGATGGCACCCTCTTTGATTTCTGGAGACTGAATATCAAATCTAATATCATCGAACGGCTGATTCTTGATTCACTGTTTGCTGATGACTGTGCCCTTATGGCACAGTCAGAGTAAGATCTTCAAATCATTGTGGAAGCTGCAAATATATAGTTCAGTCATAAAACTCTAGATGGCACAGTCTGATGGCTTGTTAATCAGAGGCGTGTCTACGTGGTGGCCAGGGGTGGCACCGGCCCCCCCTGAAATTTGGCTGGCTACCCCAGGTGCCCCCAACAGATGTCTTGCGATAGACTTGTTTTTAGTAAATTTCTCACTGCATCTGGCAGTGGCGGATCCTGGCATGTGTAGCTGCCTAGGGCCGCTTTCTTCTCCTCTTTATACTTAATTTTAGGCGGTTTCTATAGCATGATATTTGACAGATATCGAGAGCGTATAATTTTATGTGATCCATGTAATGCGCAAGCACGAATCTCCACTCGCAAGTGGATTTCCTTCACTCACACAAAACTGGATGTGTGCTTTTAAATATACATTGTTCTTCTTTGAATTGGCTCTGTTTTTGCTCAGAGATTACGTGTATGCTCAAACGTTCTTGCATCACTGAAGACTAGAAGCGCTTTTTTTCTAATTCAGATGAGGATTATCTCATTAAATGGAAGCAAGCTGATTATAGTCAGCCTTCTCTAGTTATTTATTTTATTAATAGCCTACTTATTTTAGTTAAGTGCTTAACTTATAAATATGCATTTATTCAATTGTTTTATTTGTTGTTTTTGTATATAGTTTTGCAATAAAAGCGTATTAACCAGGTTCCAGAAATAATCACTGAGGGTGCTTCTAAAATTAGTGAGGGTGCTCTAGTCTTAATGCCCATTTTCACATCCCGTCTATTGCTTTGGTCATCATTGTGTCAATCACTGCTACTTCGAGAATGAATCCCACATATATATGCAGATGTCATTCACGAAACTTTGCAACGTGTGTGTGGCTGAAAAACAAAGTTCTACATTTTAAATGGATCACAGACTAGAAAGCTTGCAAAGAGTGCTCTTTACCACTAAAAAAGCTGTCACTCTTTGTTTAATGAGTGTATACATGATGTATTTTAACATACATCGTGCCGCAAACCATAACCCCCCCACCCCCGGCCACCCTCTTTTGAGCCAGTGCCCCAGACTGGCCACCCCATTTAAAATGCTCTAGACACGCCCCTGTTGTTAATGTAACTGATGATATCAGAGAGTTAAACAACTTGGCACAAGCTGATTGGTTCATGCTGCATATGCAGCCAATGAGCTTACTGCCTTGCATTTATATGGCTGTACCATTCACTTGAGATTCTTGCAGCGTGCTTTCAGAGTTTCTCTGAAACCTCCACCTTCCCCAGCTCCACCTGTGTAGATCTGCAATGGGTTATTATATATGCTTTTTGTGCAGCAGCAGTATGTATTCAATACCCATGGCACCCTATCGCCATATGCATTGGCAGTAGCAAGTTCCTGTACTTGCTTGCAGCAGCAGCAATAATCTACAACTACAGCAATAACCAACAGCAGCAGCAGCAGCAGCGTCGCACATCTAGAACATTGTCATATCCATCCCCATGCTAAAATCTTCAAAAAGTTGTCATGATTGAAATATCTTTGGCCTCACTATCACTCTAAGTAAGACTGTCTTTACACCTACAGTGACCATAGAGGAGGAAAAAACTAAACTACAGTACCTCGGGAGCATCATCTCGCTAGACAAACAGATTTCAGCAAAGCCAGCCAATCTCTTGGTCGCCTGTGTACAGACATCAAGCTGGAACATCAAGTTGGCAACCAAGATGAGGGTGTACAGGGCTGTTGTGCTCACTCGTCCTCCTTATGGCTGAAGACCTGGAGATTGTATAGAAAGCACCTGAAACAACTATCAATCATGGGCATCAAATGGCAGGACAGGGTGCCAGGTTTTGGACAGACCTGGTCTGGTTAGCATCGATGCAATGATCATGAAGGACTTGCTTTGTTGGACAGGCCATGTTATACAAATTGACAGTTTCTGTATCCCACATCAGATTCTCTGCTGTCTCAAAAGAAGTGCAGGGACTGTATCAAAGAAAGTCTAAAGTACCTTGATTTCTCTGATTTCCCCCCAGAACTGGAATCCAGAGCTGAGGACAGAACCAGCTGGTGTGTAGCAATCAACCAGACCTATAGAAAAAGTAGAAAATCCAAAAAATGTCGATGAGAAACTGTCATGGCTGCAAAGCAATGCAGGAAGAAATCTAAAACAACCAGCAATTGAAAGAGCATGCTTCAAGTTGTCGAAGAATCTCTATGCTATTTCTGGTATGTAATTTAAGTACATTTAATTTTAGTAAACAATCAACTGAATGGTTTACCTCTTATCTAAAGCAAAGGGGGCAGTGTGTAAAAATCGAGGATACAAAATCAGTGTTTGAGAAACAAGATGGGTTTACCTCAAGGCTCAATTTTAGGTCCAATGCTTTTTAGTTTGTTTATAAATGATCTGTAGTTGTCCAGATGTTGAGTGTCAGCTTTATGCTGATGATACAGTAATATATACATCTGCTAAGTTATCAGCTAAGGTTGCAGCACTTTTAAAATAGAAAAATAATCTTACATTAAATGTTAAGAAAACAGGTTTTATGTGTTTTTCTAAAAGAAAGAAAACTAAACTAAAAAAAAAAATGAAATTAGGGTACTTAACGAAGAAATACAGGAAGTAATGAAGAAGTACAGGAAGTTCCTTTTTTAGGAGTAGTTCTAGATTCACAACTTAAATTTGACAAACATATAAAAAGGCTTTCAAAAATAGTTAAGATGAATTGTTTTAAACTCATTAGGCATTACGTTACGACTGAGTCAGCTTCATCTGTTCCTTCATACAATGTTTTTGTCCTGTATCTCATTATTGTATTACAGTTTGGTCTCAAACTGATTCTTTAATTAGAATAATGTATATGCTGTATAATCGGGCTTTAAAAATAATTGCTAAAAAGCTAAATCAATGGCATCATTCTCATATTTTAAAGAAATGGCATTTGCTTAATTTTACAAAATTTAAAAATGTGTCATATATGAAATAGATTTTTAAATGGTTGCATAATAAGGCACCTTCTGTTTTATGTAATTTGGTAAAGAGATATGATGATACAGGCTGAACAAAGGAACAGAGGAAACTGTAGGACTGGGTTTTGTAGAAAATCACAAGGGCAAAGAGCATTCTCTGTAAAGGGATCCCAACTTTGGAATATGTTGCCAAATGAGTTTAAAGTGATACATGATATAAAGTCTTTTACCTAGATGGTTAAGTGCTGGCTTAAAATAAACCAGACCTGTACGTATATATAAATTTTCATATGAAGAGTCTGTAAAACTAGATGCATGTGTTTGTTCTGTTTGTAATGTGTGAGAAGGGTTTGTTACATTATTTTTTTGTTACAGAGAGTTATTTTTTCAGTTTTTCTTCTTCTTCTTCATTTGTCCAATTGACAGGTTTTCTCTTTTAATTGGCTACTAAATCAAATACATTGATGAAATCAATTTGTATTCTGTAATATTTTTCCTATATCCTCCTTAATGTAAATTGTATGATTTGTTTATATAGCTACTACACTTTTTTGCCCCACTTTTTTTTTTTATCACAGAATAAGGCAGACAATATATTGTATAGTTTCTATAGGCTACTGTAATAAATGCTATGTCAGTTAGCATTGCATCATTCAGATACTTTATTACCTGGAAATGATTTGAAAAACACACAATAAACCATATATAAACTGAGTATGAATTAAACATACACTGCATGCGAGTGTTTAGCACCCCTTAATGTTCATATGTCCTCATTTCAGATACGAATAAAACACCAGATCATGCATAGACTTTTTAGTTAAATTTACATGTATTTACATCCTTCCCATTTCACTTGATTCCCACGTCTGCTACCTGTGCGGATATCAACAGCGCAACTGGGTTTTAGGTTGCCAGGTTGAGTTCACAAATGGGTTGAAATTTGTTATTTATCGATTGTGTTATTAGGATTGCGTTTCATATACAAGATCTGGCAACTGGACAACCTTGGGATAATATATTGATGAGTGAGTGACGTGACATACAGCGGTGACCCATACCCAGAATTCGTGCTCTGCATTTAACCCATCCAAAGTGCACACACATAGCAGTGAACACACACCCGGAGCAGTGGGCATCATTTATGCTGCGGTGCCCGGGGAGCAGTTGGGGGTTCGGTGCATACCTGTCAACACTCCCGTTTTTCCCGAGAGTCTCCCGTATTTCACACCCATCTCCCGCCCCCTCCTGTTTTGTTATTTCTCCCGGGAAACTCCCGTAATTTGTATGGCCCTACCTCGTAATATGTATAATCACATCAATAAATTATTCCAAGGCTGTCCAGTTGCCAGATCTTGTATGAAACGCATCCTTCTCACACAATAGATACATCATACAATTTTGAACCCATTTGTGACCTCAAACTGGCAACCTACAGCTCTGTTGCGCAGTTGATATCTGCGCAGGTAGACGGGGGAATTTGAATCAAGCGTCACTAAAAATGGCATTAGAAAGCTCAGGTGGTGCTACGGCGAAAAAACTAAATATAGCTGCAAATATAACAACAGCTGGTCGGAGAAATTTAATTTCTTATCACGAAGCAGCATCGACAATTCCCACGCTTTTGCAAAGTATGTCGCACTGATTTTAGTATCGGACACGGTGGGAAAAACGACGTAACGCAGCACAATAAATCCCAAAGGCACCATCGCGCTGTGGAGGCACAAGGGGCACACCCGCGATTTCAAACTTTATCACTACCTCCAGTGGGGTACTTATAGCAACAAAGTCTGCTACTTACAATTATAATTATGGGTGTAAGAAACACTAGGAAACACCTTCATGTTAAATACATGAAGTAGGCTACTGTACTTCATGTATTTAACATGAAGGTGTTTCCATGTACTTCACGTACATGAATTTTTTTGTTAGCCTACATGATGTAGCCTACCACAATGTTTCCTTTTATGTAATATAAAATTTGTTATAATAAAGATAAATAAACAAGAAACATGAATAAGGCTCATTATTATCACAATAATTATGTATTACGTGTATTTAACTATGTATTACGTGTATTTAACTCGCCCCAAACCCAACCCCCATCCGTTGAGTCCCGCCCCCGCAACTAGAACACACAACCTTAGGCTTAGAAGTCAAACTCTCTAACCACTAGGCCACGACTTCCCGAAATGTGAATTAATACGAATGTTATTATTCATGTAACGAGGTTTGGGCCACGCAAATTACGGGAGTTTCGCGGGAGAAATAACAAAACGGGTGGGGTGCGGGAGATGGGTGTGAAATACGGGAGATTTCCGGGAAAAACGGGAGTGTTGACGTACGTGCATTTTGCGTCACTGCTCCACACTCCAGCTCGGCTGGTGGCGGTAATGCACCAAAGACACCAAACACAACTCAAGAAGAAAATCAAGGATCGCGGCAGATCTCAGGTCAGCTCGTAAGCTACAATTACCCAAGTGTGCACGTCATCAGTTCAAGAACGCGTGTGTGCGGTGCATTTAAAGCAAACGGTTTGTAAGTTCACACACTGCCTTTAAATATGCATGCGATTCTGTTCGATTAATGAGTACATTTACAAATTGCGTGATTTTATTGCTTGATTGTATTTCGTGAAAGGTAAGTCCGGCCATTCTGTGTCTTATACCAGCTATCGAAGGCTGCAATAAAATACAATTGTATGCAATAACCTTACATTAGGTTTTATTTGTTTTTGTAGGTGGGGATGGAAAAACATTTTTACATTGTTATCATCTGTGCATTGATGTCTTTGCACTTCCTGTTAATCCAAGGAGCCAGACAGGGTCAAGACATAAAATGTGGAGGTATTTCAACTTTTTTTCAAATCTTTTATAATTTACTGTGCACATATATTTTTATACCTAGACGGGCATTGTGGGTTAGTTGTCTTGCAGGACAAAGAAGCATCAGGAATGTTCCACACCTTCATAAATGCATCTTCAAACTGTTTTAATAAATGGCTGTGCCTTGTGATTAAGGAGTTCTTCTGAATTGCATCATGCACATGTTTTTTTTTTTTTTTTTTTTCTTCTCCTAGCCTGCAGGGCATTAGTTGATGAAATGGAATGGGCCATATCGCAAATAGATCCCAAGAAAATAATCCAGACCGGATCTTTTAGGATTAATCCTGATGGCAGTCAGTCAGTAAGAGAGGTGACATATTTGAGGTTCATAATGACATCATTTTGTGTTTGTTTTTGACACCAACTTACAGACCTTTATGCATTTGTTTTAATGTGCTCAGGTTCCCTTTTCCCGCTCTGAGAGTCATCTGCTGGAACTAATGGAAGAGGTTTGTGAGAAGATGAATGATTACGGTGAACTGGTTGACCCTGCCACCAATCGGAAGACATACGTGAGACATGCATCCCGTGATGGCACTGCCATGGACCTTTCTGATGTGGCCTTTGACTCCAGAGTCAGCTCTAGTTTAAAGTTTGCTGTGAGAAAATATATCTATATTTTTTTCCATTTCTTCACGTATTTATTTTTAAGTCAAACCTTAACTGTAGGATTGCATTTATGATGCAATTCGCTGCTGATTTGATGCAATAATAGTACACTGAGACATCTGAATTTTCTGATTGCTTTTAGAAATAGTCTTTCTTTGTGTGTTTTTTCACAGTGTGAAACAATCGTTGAGCAGCATGAGGATGAACTTATTGAATTCTTTGCTCATGAGACGGACAACGTTAAAGACAAGCTCTGCAGTAAGAGGACAGGTAATGCTTTAAACATTTGATTCAGTATTCTAAACATTTACAACACCTTTTCACGCATAGCTAACACATGTACAGTATTGAAAAAAATATTCAGATGGACATGTGGAGCTGTATCACCAATACTTTTTTCTTACTGCACTTGCATGTGTAATAGTTTATTTGAACTCTTTCCACAGATCTCTGTGACCATGCCCTGAAGATACCTCATGATGAGTTATAACGTGAGCCGAGCACATCATGACAGCTTCACCATTGGAAAAGAATGCATTCACCTGTTCAACTTCAGTAAACGGACTGATTCTCTTACTTGTTGAGGACGCTGAACATACAGAGATCTACTTAAGTGATGTTAGGCAAAGCATTACATATGTACTTGACCCTATGGGTTCACCGTTGACTTGTCAAACTGTATTAATGGCGTTACCATCAAAACTGTTCATTGTCATTAATTAAAGCTGAGTTTCTACAGCTAAAAATGAGATCTCTATGAGTCTCTCCAATGGCGTACTTTTATATTAAAATGTCCTTGGATGCACTTAGTTTTTAGTTTAGAAGATAACCTGCAGTATATTTATTATAAGCACAGATAGAGCGCCTTTGGAGTCTCTGGTTCTAGTGGTGATGTTGTGTCTTGATGTTTTTTTTCCAGGTCATGAATCTGATCAGATTACTAGTCCTTAAGTCTTAACCAGTTAGGTTACCACCATTTTGTATGGAAGTGAACATCAGTTAACCCACTTATATGTATTCTCTTGTTTTCTTCCCACAAATTATTGCATTGGTTATTGCGTCCAGATTTCTCAACATTCGTTTGTTTATGTATCCATTGAGAACCATGTTGTATTTGTAATTGTTAATACAATTGTTAATATACTTTAATAATAAGAAAGCCCTTTCTTTCAGACACTGAGTGGTCATGTGTGAATCTGTGCTAAGGACAATCTTTTTTTTTTTTTCTTTTAAATCACAATATACAAATTGGAGACTTAACTGTCAATGAGTAAAAATCTACATATTTTGGGAGTCCTGGGTTTTAAGCATTATGTATAGTACAAACCTAGAAATTGAGCTCAATTTTTTCTAAATGTTTAGGTACGAAACTTCAAGCATCAAAATGTATAATGCATAACAAGTTTTACTAAAAAGAAACGTACAACTGTAATTGCTACTTTCAATAAAAAATAAAAAATTGGGGGGGACATCTTTTACAATGTTTTTTGTAGTCATTTATGGATAAGCATCAAAATAGTCATTAAATCTTTTACATGTGAATATTTTGATTGATTGATTGTTTGATTTGGAAGTAATTTATTTTTGGCTCCTTTTTTTAGGTGAATGTGCAGAGTCTTTCACTTATGTTTGGGATGTGAAATACATTATTTTAGTTTACTAGCAGAGCCCATACAACTTTAGGATACTTTGAATTAAGACTTTTATTGTGGTTTGTTTGTTTTTAAATATCTTTCATATAATAAATTAGTTGTCTTTCTCTTTTCCTTAACTCCTTTCATTTACTTCTTATGTTCATGTTGTGTTATTTGTCTGTTTCGTTTTTGTAAAGCACGAGATTTGTTGAGTTTTTGCTGGTCAAATTCAAACAGCATCAGGAAAGATGCAACAGAGATTATTCAATAAACTGCTCATTTATCATAACTTCATCTCCTGCTTTCTGCTCTTCCCTGCCTTATGGACTGATAGAATAGTTGACATGACTCGTTTAGGAAAGCAGACAAAATTTAGAGTTAATTGCTTTTTGATGGCAATAAGTAAGAAAAATACATTCTGGATGACTAGTCCAATTTTAGGAGATATCTGGAATTTGAAGAGTTGAAACTACAATAGCTATAAGGCATAAAGCTCTGGACATTAAATGTTAAAATATCTGTCAGGGCTGAGTAGATTACTTACAAACTGTAGTCTGTTACTGATTCCAAATTACATGACAAAAGTTGTATTCAGTAACGTAATCAGTAACATTTTACATTTAAGATAAAAGAATCAAACTACCTTTGATTACTTTTGACCTTATTTATTTATCACATTGATTTAAATAGGGTAATATTGTACCATATTGATATAAAAATACAAAGAATAAGAAAATGTTTTCCATTCGTTGTAATGAATAATGTTAAGGGCTTTAAACATTACGTCAAGGTTTCCCAAACTGGGGTTTGTAAAAGAACTGCAGGGGTTTTGTGAGTTTAATGAAAAGCTAATAATTTAATAAATCATAAAATTTTAAATTAAAATAACATCAATCAAAATAAAACACTTACTAAAAAAATTAAAGATTTAGTTTGTTTACCTGTATGTCACGTGACCACAATCCAACCTCTGAGAACATGCAGTGAACATGCAAATGTGGTACTTAATTATTAAAATATTTATTTGAAAATCTCAGGGGTACTTCAAGTAAATATACGGTGGAAGGGGTTCAGATGACAGATAAGTTTGGGAATGCCTGCATTACATGCAAATAAGAAATAGCATGAATTTGTGCATTTCAATCCAGACAGCAAGCAGTTTCGGCCCAGATCCGGCCCACATCTGGCCCACATCTGGCCCGTATGAATTCCATGCGGGTCAGATGCAGCCCGGATTTGGGCCGAAACTGCTTGCTGTCGTATGAAAGACAAAAGGCTAACAAAGACACAATACATGGTTAACCTACTGAGTCATATCGAAGAAAAATGAATGTGTTTAGAAATCCATTAGGTTCAGTCATTGGTCAGCAAGAGAATTCACTTCAACAAAAGAGAAACCAGCGAAGCCTCTTTGACATGGCAAGGTGTAGATGTGCTGGTCATCTGGCTAATTTGAAGTAGGTAGTGAAAGAGAACAGTATCTTTTTATTTTTATAAGTTCAAGGCAACAAAATATCTCAGAACACTCTCCTGTATGGGATGATATTCGACTCGTAGATGGCGCTGTAAAGCGGCAGCTTCATATTACAGCGCAGTTGCTCTAGTGAGTCAGCTCACGAGTTACCGTTCACTATTAACGGACTAAAACATAGAATCATTTCTTCATTATCATATCCTAATGAATAAACTCCGACCTGACTAATCTGTGGAGATGGGAGTATTAAAGATAAGCGAGCAGGTAAGTGTCAAGAACTGCTTTTCGCTTTAGTTTTCTCAGCAGCATGGAAGGGCAGGCTTAGTCTGACTTGCTCTCTCTAGTATCCTATGTTTCAGTGAGATTTTAATATACTTCACTTATACACAGCCAGAGGAAAACTGTCACTGTAAAACTAGTTATACCCAGACCCCGGCTCTGGTTGTACCTGTCTCGTAATAGTAACCTATTGCGCTGTCAGTGAAAAGCCACATGTCGGTCATTAACTGACTTCAGTGGATTGAAATCATTTGCGATATATAGGTATGTGTGTATCCCTGCAAAAATTTTTTTTGCAGATATTTTTTGTATGTTTATTTAAGACTTGCTGTATGTTTACTTAACGTTGTACTAAAATGTATCTATAAGTTTTGCCTCTAAAATGACAAAAGCTTCTTTTTTTATAGTTTACAAAACATTTGTTTTCGATTACTGAATTGAAAACAAATGTTTTGTAAACTATAAAAACTATAACATTTAAATGAATAAAGAAACAAACAGAAATGAAACTGACCAAAGGCTTAAAGGGATATTTATAAAACTTATATTATGAAAAAATGGCACCATTTACCACCAAGTTGTTCCTGAATTCCTTTCTTTTGCTGAACACAAAAGAAGATATTTTGAAGAATATGTGTAACAAAACAGTTGATGGTCCCCTTTGGCTTCAGTTGAATGGAATACAAGATACAAGGGGGGACCATACAAAGTTACAATTTTGACTTCCATTATATTTCATATACTCAAATCCAGGGCAATGTTTAGGCAATGCTTTTGAACCAGAATTCCCACCCCTGCTAAAGTGTGGCTACACTGATCCTGATCCTGAATCTGTCTGTCTTTCTCTCTTTTAGTCACTCCTGGTACAGGCAGTATTTAGCCAGAATGCTGAAATGGTGGAATTTTTGTTGGAGCAAAATGAAGAAGTCAATGAATTGGTACGTGGGTTTTGTCTTATCTGAAGGAAAGTTTTGGTTCTTCAAAATTCCTTTAATCCTTTTATTTCTTTGTAAGAATCCATAAATCCCCATTCCTGATTACTAAAATGATGAAATACTTTTTATTAAAAATGTAGAGTGAATACACATTCTTGGAAATTATAACGTGAGGTACAGTCATTTGTTGTTGCAGGACCAAGAGTGCCGCACTGCACTGCATGCTGCATCTTATGTTGGTGGTGTTTATATCATGGACCTCCTCATCAGTTCAGGTGAGATCTGAGGTTTGAATATGGAGTTTACAGTTACAGACATGAACAGCAAACCGCTCTGGTTCTTTTACATGACTGTGTGTCCTTGCACCTGTATAAAAAGATACTCATCCAATTGTGCTTTATTGCAGAAGTTACACTACCAGTCAATGTTTTGACAAATTTCACCACAAATACAATAAAAAGGATTTATTGAGAATTATTAGTACAATTTAAAATAATGAAATAATTTGATAATCGAAATAATCTGGATTATTTTTGTTTTAAAATGTAGTTTTATTTTTATGTATTGTTGTAAAGCTGAATTTTCAGCAGCAATTACTCACACGATCCTTCAGAAATCATTCTAACATAGATTTGTTGTTCAATTATTACCGGTTGTTATTTGTGCTCAGTTATTTATACTGTTTTTTATGATTATAAATTTATAATAAAGGATTAAAAAATTCATAATACTTTTTATTTTTATTAATAAATAAATAAGTGTATTCTTTTTATTGTTTTTTTTTTTTAATTGTAATTACCACAGATTTTTGAATGGCAGTTTGTCACGCTTTACACAAAAATATGAACTTGTTTCAACATTTATAATAATACATTCTCAAATAATTCTTGAGGAGCAAGATTTCTGAAGGATCATATGACACTGAAGATATTTTTCTATTGACACGCGTCAATAGAAAACATTTCTTTTAAATTATAATATTATTTCACAATACTCTTTTTACTGCATTTGATCAAATAAATAAAGACCTGGTGAGTGCAAGAGACTTTTTCATAAAAAAAAAAAAAAAAATTATTGAGGTTCATTTTAAACTAAACATTCACTGTAGAATATTTTGGGTCACACTTTATTTTAAATGTCCAGTTCTCACCATTAATTTGCATCAATAAACTCCTAATTTACTGCTTATTAATAGTTCTTAAGGTAGTTGTTAAGTTTAGGTACTGAGTAGGATTAGAGATGTAGAATATGCTCATGCAGAATATGTGCTTTAGAAGTACTAATAAACAGCCGATATGTTAATAATAGGCAAGCTGATAAGCAACTAGTTAATAGCAAGAATTTGTCCCTATACTGAAGTGTTAGAATATTTAGTCTTTAACACTGTATTCTGTCGTTGATTGCCCGTGATGTTGTGGTCTCAGGTGCTGATGTTAATGCTAAAGACCAGGAGTGGCTAACTCCTCTGCATCGAGCAGCTGCCTCTCAGAATGAAGTAAGAGAGGAGTTTTAAATATCATTTCGCTGTTTATTGTGTTTTTGTCGCTCATTTTGTATTACTTTAAATGCAGGGGTCTGTTGCGCTGCTGCTGAGAAAGGGAGCCGATGTGAACGCGCAGGACAGGTTCTGTCAGACGGCGCTGCATGTAGCTGCAGCCAACAGAGCGATGAAGTGTGTCCATATTCTGATTCCTTACGTGAGCAGTCTGAATGCAGCAGATCGCTTCGGGAGAAGTGCTTTACATCACGCAGTCCACAGTGGACATGCAGAGGTTTGGCAAGAGCTGATACTGAATAGGAGGATTTATCCAAAACACTTTATTCCTTGAGGTGTGCGTGTTAAGAAAGAAGAAAAAAATTGTCTTGAAGACTAATTAATAATGTTCTTAGACAGTGACCCTGCTCCTAAATAAAGGGGCCAACGTGAGTGCCAGAGACATAAAGGACAGGCAGCCTATCCATTTGGCTGCTTATCTAGGTATCTGGTCCTCTTTATTATATTTTATTATGTTTGACCCTGGAGCACAAAACCAGTCATAAGTAGCACAGGTATATACAATACATCGCATCGGTCAAAATTATGGGTCAAAAAAATATGGGGATATTAATTAAAAATTATGTTCCATGAAGATATTTTTTACATTTCCTATACCATAAATGTCGAAACCTAATGTTTGATTAGTACTATGCATTGCTAAGGACTTCATTTGGACTACTTTAAAGGCGATTTTCTCAATATTTTGTTTTTTCTGCACCCTCAGATTCCAGATTTTCTCGGCCAAATATTGTCTTATTCTAATAAACCAAACATCAATGGAAAGCTTATTTATGTATAATGTATAAATCTCAATAATAATAAAAAAAGACGCTTATGACAGGTTTTGTGGTCCAGAGTCACATATAGATGTCTGATCAGAATATATTTCATTTCACTAGTGTGTTATCTGATTGTGTCTGTTGTTCAGGGCACCTGGAGGTGGTCAAGCTCTTAGTAGCATGCAGCGCTGCTCTTGGTGGACACACTGAAGTGGTCAAGTACCTGCTGAAACATGGAGCAGAGGTGAGGGATCATAGAGAGGAGCAAGATCACAAAAACACTCAATTTTATCCATCAACACTAAACAACTTAAAAATCATTTAACATGGGCATCAATCCCCAAATGGCAGATATGGGTGTCATAAAATAATTTTAATACGACTGAATTTGACAGAGTGAGATTAAATGAGACAGAATCCATTGAGATTTTTGTTTTTCTGTTAGATTGATGAAGCAGATGGCTCTGGTAACAGTGCTCTCCACATGGTTTGTTACGCTGGGCAAAGGGCTGTAGCTAGTGAGCTGGTAAACTCTGGTGCCTGTGTTAACCAATCAAACATGCGTGGCTGCACGCCGCTGCACCTGTCTGCTGCCTCCGCTGACGGAGCCTTGTGTCTGGAGCTGCTGGTCAATAACGGGGCAAATGTTCACATTCCGGTCAGTAGACAACTCAAAATGAGCAGGTGGTTATTGCAGTGATTTTCTTTGACCTTTCTTGTTTTGATTTCAGAATAAAGCCGGGAAGAGTCCTTTGCATGTGGCTGCCATTCACGGACACTTCACCCGTTCCCAGATACTCCTTCAAAATGGTAAAGCCACGCTCTAAGCACAAATACAAGTTAGAGCAGATTTTACAGCAGTATTTTCCTGTTGAGCTACTGTGAAAAAGAGTACACTGTAAAAAGCTCTGTACGATTAGAAATAACTTTACTTGACTCACTGGTGGACTAGCATAGCAATGCTGTGTAAGGCCTTGTAATTGTAAAGGGTTACTTCATATTGTTGTTAACTCACATTAACTAAACATTCTTATACTGTCACCAGTGACACCGTGACTGCACTGCAGTACCATCACATTTGTAAACATAATGTATGTTAGGAACTCACCTGTCGGATTAACTGTATGTTCCAATCTTGTAATAACAGTCTTTTATTTTTTTCTCTTGCAGGTGCAGAGGTGGAGTGTGTTGATAAATATGGTTATACTCCTCTTCACTCTGCTGCTAAACATGGTCATGAGTTGCTCATCACTACACTCTTGAATAATGGTGCGGATGTGGCCAGGTGTGTCTTTACAAAAGCATTCAAACACAGAGACTACTGCAGCAGAACACACACTTCAGAGATTGTGTCCTCTTCCATTTATTGTAGTTTGCATGAATGTGGATTCACAAAGTTTAGTCGTGCTTAGTCAGTATTTAATATGCTAAATTATGTTAAATCAGTATGTTAAATTTAAGAGTTTATAAATATTATGTTGCTATGTTTTTAAAGAATGAGCCTTTGAATAAATTGAAAGTAATGATTGGCTGCAACACGGATGTGATGGTTTCAGTCATGACATATCTTCAGTTTATCTTGAGAATATGTTTAAAAAATACAAATGCTTATTTAAATTGTAATATTTTTACAATAACTGTCCATCTTATAGGCGAGGCATTAATGGCATGACTCCATTGCACTTGGCGGTGTTTTATGGATTTTCAGACTGTTGTCAAAAGTTACTCTCCTCAGGTAAAAATCATATACAGTACATATGGCAGATGCTTACATCCAAAATTATTGCATGAGCACTATCCCATTGCTTTGACATTAAACCAGATATATGTCACCCGTCTAAAAATGTATGTTTGTCTAACAAACATTTACTCTTGGCAGGGTTTGATATAAACACCGTGGACAGCCTGGGAAGGACATGTTTGCATGTAGCTGCTTCAGGCGGGTATGCTAAATGTCTACCACTTATGTGCTTATAGTTTGTAAGTTATATTTTTTTTAATATACAAGTTAGTTATTCATCCTTTGTTTTTCAATTTGTTCACTGACAGAAATGTTGAATGTCTTAAATTGCTGTTAAACAGTGGTGCTGCTTTGAATAAAAAGGACAATTTTGGAAGGTAAAATCTTTATTAATCAATAGAATTTATATATAGTTATATATTCACAATCTTGTGCACAATCCAATAATGAAAATGCTTCAAATTATATTTTGTAATGGCTAAATGCACTCAAGTTCAGTATGTTTAAAGGATTTATCAAAGAGCGTCTAATGTGTCTAATATTCTTTAATACAGACTAGTGCTGTCAAAGATTAATCGCGAATTAATTGCATCCAAAATAAAAGTTTTGGTTTGCATAATATATTTGCGTGTACTGTGTATATTTATTATATATACCGGTATATTAGGGATGTAATAATTCACTCAACTCAAGATTCGATTCACAATTTTGATTTCAAGATATGATTCAATACACAGTTTTTTTTTTTTTTTTTTTTTTAACAAAATGAGATTTAAGACAAATTATAAATTAAATGTGTCTTTTTAGTATTGCTTGGACAAAATGCTGCACGTTTCTTTGTGAAATTGAAATATAACACTATAAGATACTAATATGGCATACCTATATCATTACTCTTTTGTTGGTTTTGATTGCTTCTAGTGTCCTCATTTGTAAGTCGCTTTGGATAAAAGCGTCTGCTAAATAACAAAATTTAAATATAAAGTAAATGTAAATAACAAAACTAAATTGAAAATTTAAAACAAGCCCCAAATCAAATAAATAAGTAACAAAAATAAAAGAAATCTCTTCATACAAACAAAATAAGGCTTTGTCTGTGCTCTTTCCATTTAAAATGAGAGGCAACCACTGCATTTTAATCATGAGCCAAACAAAGATGCTGAATACATGCAACACAAGCAGTTTTTAATCTAAATTAGACTGTATAATTACGAAATTTTGAAGCAAAAACAGAATAAATATCTGCATGAAACAGAAACAGCAGACGAGCTGAACGAGATGCAGATTCACTCTCTGCCATCAGGTAGCACTTAAAGCGTTTCCTTGGTTTCTGCTGTAAACAAAGCAGTTGCACTTGAAGTTTAATATGCATTATACAGAGGCAAGATGAAAAGAAAATTTAGCATCTAAACTTTTCTAAAGACAGTAAGTTCCCCTCAGACATACATTCATATAAACTCCTTCACATAATTTTATCGCGATTTGTTTAGAATCTCAACCAATTTCAGCCGGTTCACTGATAATTGTTACATCCCAAATATATATATATATACCTGTAAACATACACATACAGTATGTATTTAGAAAATATTTACATGTATATACAGTATTTATTTTCATATAGTTTATATTGTATGTAAATATATTTAGTATATAAACATATTTTTCTTGAATATATTCATGCACGTGTGTCTATATATATATATATATATATTGTCAATAAATATACACAGTACACACATATTATGTTAACAAAAACACACACACACAAAGCAATAAATAAAAATCAATAACAATACATCACATCTAAAAACAAGGAAACCAGATTTATTTTTAAAATGGTCAGTGTCATAAAGTTACTCACATCGGCTCAGTGACCTAGAAAGAGTGCAAAATCTTTCATTTAATTCTTCACAGGTCTCCTTTGCACTATACATCAGTGAACGGCTCATATCTGTGTACAGTGGCTCTGGTGAAAGCTGGAGCTGATGTTAATGAACTGGATGTGAATGGATGCAGTCCACTGCACTACGCAGCTGCTGCCCAAACCTCACACAGGTATAACACTTAAAACACTGCCCTATGTACAGCTGATTTGGAAAGTATTCAGACCCCTGCATTTTCTGTCAGCCCTATGCTGTAATGCTTCATCACATCGGTACAAACTCTATATTAATTACAGAGCAGACTTGTGAGAACTTTGAATATGTGCTAAAAATTGGTCACCTGTCTTTTCTTAATGTTGATACTCTCTGCTTTTTACTACCATCTAGTCTTTTGTTTCTTTACTAGATTATTTTTGCTGACTAAGTCCAGGCTAGTCTTGTCTTGCCCAGTCCTGTTCAGCTCTGTTGCCATTCTCTGTCCACCTGCTCTCTAGTTTTCCTCTGGCCTTGGTGTGTCTAGCCTGGTGGTTATAGACATGTGCGTGTGCCCAGATACTGCACTCCCTCTGCGATTTCACTCTGGTAGCTCTCTTAGTCATATTGACCCTTGATTTTGGTTCTCGACTCACCTGCTCTTTTGTTCAATAAACACAGGACTGAGGCCGAAGTGAAGTGGGTAGAATCAGTAGGCTATTTTATTTGGGTGTTTTGACATTGTTCATGTGTACTCAAAAATTTAAATACCGTCATTATTTATAAACCTATGTGTTTTATCTGTGGAAGGAAAACTGTCAGTGAAAGTACTGGTCAGCCTATTCTGTGAAATTATAATGAATACAATGCATAAATAGTCCATACAATGAATTCAGTGTATTTCAAGTCTTCAGAAGCCATGGGAAAAGATTTGTGTGAAGAACAGACTAAAATGTTCATTATTTTCTGAAAACCTTGAGATCCACCATTAACAATTTAATGTGCGATGTATATACCAGTACAAATTCATATTTATTTATTCAACTAATTTCAAATATGACTTACCTTTGTGTATATTTTCTCCCCAATAGAGTTGAAAAGAACTGTCCTGATAGTGAGACTGATGAAGAAGCTCAGTGGTAAACATCTTTTGGGATTTGAAAATAAAATGACTAACTGTTAATAAGCTTAATAGTACATGAGCCCTTGTGTGTTATATGTTCTTACAGGTGTTTGGAGTTTCTTTTGCATAGTGGTGCTGATCCAACACTGCGTGACAGTAAAGGCTTCAGTCCAGTCCACTACGCAGCTGCCTGTGGTGACAGACACAACCTAAAACTGGTAAGAAAACTCTTTTCATGGTATACCATATATTATGTGAATTATGGGACATGTGAGTAGAATTCTGTGTGGCTTTCAGTTCGATATAGTTTGATGTTTTCACACCTGCCAGTTCTGTCTAGTGGAAAAAACTGAATCATATTACTCCTATAAGAATTCCAGTATACATCAGATCTGAGGTTTTGAATGTCAAAACTAAGTTCTTTTTGATAAAAAAAGTAAGAAACTGTATGCATGGATGAATCGTTCACAGCAGAGATCAGCAAAATGCAATTAGAAACAAAAACATTAATTTCCATTCCATGCCGACTTCAAATGAAGTGGCTTTTATTTTAAATAAATATAGCACAGGCACAAATTTTAAGTAAACCATTTCACAAAAGTAGTGGTAGCACTTTATTTTGATGATCCCCTTTGAACATTCTGTTGACCATATGTTTTGCTGCACCTATGTGCGAACTAACACTCATTATAGTATTCGACTGCCT
Source organism: Cyprinus carpio (assembly GCF_018340385.1). Classification (NCBI taxonomy): domain Eukaryota; kingdom Metazoa; phylum Chordata; class Actinopteri; order Cypriniformes; family Cyprinidae; genus Cyprinus; species Cyprinus carpio. The sequence continues at coordinate 3,129,178 of NC_056607.1, read as the reverse complement.
GTCTAATATCTGCTAACACTTTATTGTGATGGTCATCTAACAGACATTCCACCGACTATCAGTAACTTTGCAAGTACATGTCAACTTATTCTAACCCTAACCCTACCAGTCTACTAATACTCTACTTAAAGGATTAGTTCACCCAAAAATGAAAATTCTGTGATTAATTACTCACCCTCAACCTGAACCTGTCTGAACCTCCTATAGACAGCAACGCAACTGAAATGATCCCAAGTCCAGAAACGTAGCAAGGAGATCTGTAAAATAATCCATAAAGTCATTATTTTTTTTTCTTTTGCGCACAAAAAGTATTCTCATAGCTTTTTTTAACTGCGGATGAACCACTAATGCCACACTGATTATTTTACAGATCTCCTTACTACATTTCAGTTGCATTGCTGTCTATGCACGGTCAGACAGCTCTCAGATTCCATCAAAAATATCTTAATTTGTTTCCCGAAGATGAACAAAGGTCTTACGGGTTTAAAACGACATGAGGGTGAGAAATTAATACAGAATTTAAATTTTTGGGTGAACTAACCCTTTAACACTCTAATGAAAATTAGTGGACATGTAGGTTCAGGATCACATATAGTTAACAGGATGAGCAAAAGGGACCATCAAAATAAAGTGAAACCAAAATAGTTTCTTAAGTTTGAAATGATAGAAGTAGATTAGCATGAGATTGCAATCCCATAAAAACGCAAATGGGAGTGAAACATTCTGCAGGTGATCTACTGACAACGTGCAAATTAAAGGACACAGATAAAGCCTGATCATTTCCATAAGGATCCACTCAATCTGGAAATCATTCAGAAATGCAGAATATTATAGGGTCACAGCAGAACTGATGATAAACACATTTTAGTACATCGAGGGAATGAATTAGTAAATCGTGTGCACTATTTATTTATTTTTTCTTGCATGTTATGTGCGGGGCTCCATAGATTTGAGACACATTGTTATTGTTAAACATTAAAGGGGTCCTATTATGCCTTTTCACTTTTTCAACTGCAGTTAGTCTGTAATGTTGCTGTTTGACCTTAAAAAAGATCTGCAAATTTACAAAGCTTAAAGTCCACTTCAAAAGGAGATATTTTATTGAACAGAAATCACTTTTCAAAAACTAAAACAAACGACTCGTTTGGACTCCAACGCATATTTTCCCGGATTTGTGATATCACAAATTGATTTGATATTGACGTAATATTTACACTTAAGCTCGGAGGCGGCAGGCGCTGAGTGGAGGCAATCACAACACACACTGACCCAGCTAACCAATCACAGCACATTTCGTATTTCAAAAGGCGGGCCTTCATTTAATACAGGAACTATTTGAGCCGTTCATACCAGACTGGGGAAAGAGGTGTTGTAATAATGTAAAATATGTGAAAAATAATGTGTTTTTCGAACAACCTAGGATGAGAGCCTGTTCTAGTACACCCCCAAAACAAAATCAAGACCTTGTAAAAGAGCATAATAAGGACCCCTTTAATGAAACATGGAACATGCCCATAATTAATGTGAAGGTAAACTATAACTGTGGTTACTTTTGAGTAGAACTGAGTAGCTTGGCTTGGTTTACCAAAGTTATGTCTGAGAAAATCTCTTTGGGCATCATATGTTTGCTGATGCCACTTTCTTTGGTATTTTGTTATCTAATGCACTGGCTGGCACACATTGTCAACTAAGCAAATGCTTTTTGAGAAACTTTTGTGCTCTCCTTACTTTTACCTTGTATTGTATGTCTCTTTGAGTGAACTGGCAATAAACATTTCTTATTAGCTCATAGAAATGTCTTTCAAGTGTGTGGAAGATGTGGAGAGTTGTGTTCCTGTGAGTCCTTTTCACTTAGCGGTGAGTACTCCATCTCTAGACATCTCTCTTTTCTCTCTTTTTCTCTCATGCAGTTGTCATTACAAATTGAATGTGAATTTAAGTAGAATTAAAATGAATTGAAATTCATGGAACTGCTTCAAATGTATTTTTTGTTAACTAGAAAAGGGAAATTTGCAAAGACAAACTTTGAGCCTGGCTTGAAACATAAAAAATAAGCCATTGCCAGTTGAAGTAATCCAGTAAATTCTTCTCTCTATCATTTCGATTCAAAAACAACATCCTGTTTGGAAAAGCCAATTCTATTCAAATTACCCATGAATTGATAGTAAATCAAGATATTAATTTTCCCCAACCCTGATAAAATCGTTTCTATCAGGCGTATAATGGTCACAGTGAGGCTCTTCAGGTGCTGTCCGAAACACTGGTTAATGTAGACATACAGGATCCCAGGGGTCATACAGCTCTGTATATGGCTGCTCTGAGAGGTCACGGCCCCTGTGTGGAGCTGCTGCTGCTTCAAGGGGCCTCGTATGCCATCAGGGAGCACATCCACAGATGGACACCGCTACATGCTTCAGGTGTGTAAAGATATCAACTTGTAAAGGAACAAAGAATTTGTAAAGTGTAATGAACTGAGAGGTTAGTTCAAAGGTTCAACCAGTAAAGGCACTCTACCAATACAGCATAATAATTTTATAAATCTATGCTATATTCTGTGCTATAGTCTTAACAAGGCTCTTGAGTGTTATCGGGAATGTACTATGTAATTGAAACTAGTTTTCAAAACATTTTTATAATTTTGGTTGTGAGAGTCAAGTCAAATGTTTGGTTTGTTTGGACAAATTACATTATTTACTTTTTTTTAACCCATTGCTTTATCCTCATAGCTGCCAATGGTCAAACTGACTGCCTGCTTATGATGTTGCAAAGAGATGAAAAAGATGACATATTTGACCTCATGGACATACATGGACAGTAAGTGCCATTTCAACATTCACTTCAGTGATATAGCATGATCATACACTGCATTTACAAAATTACAAAATTAAGCAGAACATCACAGAAAGTGAAGAGGGAAGTCGACTTGCAAGTCAGTGAGCATCACCCCAGTACTGCTTTAAAGGGGACATCAGATGCCAATTTTCCACAAGTTGGTATGATTCTTTAGGGTCTTCATGAAAAGTTTATAACATACTTTGGTTAAAATTTCTCAATGGTAGTGTAAAACAACACCCTTTTACCCTGTCAAAAACAGCTTCACAGCGACTTGTTTTGGTGCATGTCTCTTTAAATACTAATGAGCTCTGCTCACCCCGCCCCTCTCTTCTGTGAGGTGATGAGTTCTTTTGAGTTACAGTAACTTTAGTTGTGGAATTAGCACATTATTAGAAAAGGTGATTTTCAAGAAAGATTCATAAAAAAACCTTACACTCACTTCTTCTGTAGGTGGAGCTGGATCACGAATGATTTGTGCAAACATACACACATTTAGGTAGATTGGGAGGCGCATTCCCTTCAAAAACAAACGGTATCCTCTGCATCTTCAGCGGCTCAGATGTCGGGAGTAAATGACGACTGCTATGTTCATTATTACATCCAACAACAGAACACCTCAATCAGTTAGTTAGGAGTGATTCTTGTCTACATCTGCTCCGGCGGTGAAACAATGGCAGATGACAGCTCACTCAGGGCGGGTCCATGTTAAAATAATCATGGGAGGGGCCTTGTACACACAACATGTAAAAAGTGAATTTTGTATCTGATGACCCCTTAAAGTTTGACTGAGATAAATGTGGTAAAACGGAGTTGAGTCTTATTTGTTTTATTGATTTATATGCATGATTGCATGTATAAAGTGTGCAAGATGCCACAGTTACAATGCAGCTGTCATGGTTAGGGGATATATAAGATAACATATCTAATATAATTAAATTACATTTATTTTTATATTAACCATTACTACAAATGTATCACTCAATTTAGGAGTGATAATCTTTCAAATGATTATATTAGATTATATTAATTACTTTTGTAATAACTTACTATTTCAGATAGTCCTGAAGTTTCTGATACTGAAGTTACAAAAACAATCTTATCCAAACGAGATATGTATTATAACATAACCAGAGTAAACAGCATAGTATAGAGAGTGATGGCTGCATTTGTGCAATCCAGTCATTAAAACAAAATAAATCTTTATGATAGGTGTCTAAATCAGTGTTTTGCCAAAAGTAGTATTTAATAAAAAATAAATTACTTTGTGCACCCCATCAATTGCATTTGCACTAAATTTAACCAACAACAAATATAAATAAAATCAATTTTTTACCCAACTTACTACCAGCAGCTGACCAAACTAAAAATATTTTTGTTGTTTCTCACCTCCTCTCTGTACTCTGTTGTGTATAATAAGGCCCACTGTTGTGTCATCAGCAAACTTGATAATGTGGTTTTTCTGATAATGGCCAACACAGTCATCATAAATGAGTAACATGAACATTAAGGTGCTGAGAACAGGCCTCATTTCAGACTCATTTCTGTTAGTCAGGAAGTCCAGAGTGAGCTTAAGTCAACGAACGCCATTCTGACTCTGTGTCTGAGAGGATGACATGATATGGCATTTGCAGTTGCGTTTGAAGGCAAACTGTAAAAGGTCCAGTGTGGGTGGGATGATGGTCTTGATGTGAGTCATGACTAGCCGCTCGAGTGCCACAGGGTAGTAGTCATAAAGGCAGGTTATTGATTATTTCTATGGCATGGGGTGATGGTGGCAGTTTTGAAGCATGCTGGCACAACAGGCTGTACTAGCCAATAGTTGAAAGATATACATAAGGACATCAATCAGCTAGATCAAGCATTCTTTCAGCACTCATTTGGGCCAGCAGCCTTGCGTGGGTTAAACTCTTTGCAGAGTCCTATTTACTTCAGATGATGTAAGCACCTGGTCATCTGCTGGTGGGTTGATTTTCTTGACTGGAGTGCTGTTAAAGTACTCAAAACATGCAAAAAAGTTGTTCTGTGCAGTAAACAGAAGCACTGCTGTCTGTTCCTTTAGTCCTTTCCACACGCACTGAGGGTCTCTAAGTGTTCCTTCCTGGATCGTTAGTCTCCAAGTGTTCATCTCTGAGCATCCTGTCAGAGCGGGATCACCGAGTGCTGAGGCATATGGTGCGTAAAAGTCCCCAATGCTCTGCAGATTTCATAGCTTCCAGACTTCCACTGGAAAAAGCTGTCTGCCGGGAGCTTCATGGAATGGGTTTTCATGGCCGAGCAGCTGCATGCAAGCCTCACATATCCACTTACAATGCCAAGCATTTTAAAACTGCACATTCAAGTCTTTTTCCTGTTTGATGACAAAGCTCAACGTTCAGTAATATGCTTGAGAATCCATTAATATATTGTTGCCCCAATTTTTCTCTCTTTGATTCTTTTTTGAATTGTTTGAAGTATTGCAATTGTAAGCATAGTTTGATGGTATCTGTAGGACTCCATTGATGCTGGCTACACTGGGCAGTCACGCTGACTGTGTCCACATGCTGCTTGAGAGAGGAAGTAATCCAGACACTGGAGACAGAAGAAGCCGCACTGCGTTGCATCGCGCAGTAAGTTTATGTTTTGCATGTACAGACGTATGCATGTGTTTCGTTTGTATCTGGATATTTGCACATTATTGTGCTGGAATTTGGCAATATTGTAAGGAAATTTAAGGTGTGTTGGCAGCACTGAATACACCTGGGTCTGCAAAAGGGCATCATATTCTTTGGTCTTTATACTGCACAACCCCAGAGTTCAGTCATTGCAACTAACTAATCCTACGAGATATCCATTTCATTTTAACAGCCCTTCTATGTTTCACATTTGGCAACACATTGTGAATTGGAATCATCTCCAAACTTAACTTAGGACACTTGGGTTTAAATGTGGGAAAGATGTCAGCAGTTCTAAGCTCTGTAGTGAGGACAGGTCAACACATGTGGCCTAATTATAGGAGTCATGGGCTTTGCAGAGGATTTGAAGGGGTGCTTTGTGTAAAACACTGGCATGTGTGTTCTGTGATCAAATCACGACTGAATCTCAAAGTCATATGTAATAGGTTGCTCTCACAATGTGAAATATCCAGTTATTTCTCACATTATTTATCTAATTTGAGAGATTCTTGTTCCCCTCATTTCTTTTCCCACAGAGAGCAACTTCTTTGAATTCCTAAATAATATATGAGATGAAGAAAAAAAAATCACAAAATCTTTGCCTTGTTTTGTTTTGTTTTGCCTTTTTGCGTGTATTCAGTTATTTTAGATTATTTCATTCAATTGGTTAGTGGAAAAATACAGTTCTAGGGTTTTACATGACATGCAAATCAAGAACAGGTAGTTTGTTATTGCTGTGTAACCTACAGTGCCATACTGTTCATGCGTAGGAAGTAGGTTAGATTAAATTCAACTACAGGATCAACAGGGCATATTTTTTCACAATCAGTGACATGCCAAAGTAGGACCATAGCTCAACTAGCCTTGCTGACTTCACAACTTATTATAGGAGTGCTTTGAAACTACTGACTGAAGACAAAAATAGGTCTACTGACCTCTGCAAATAGACTGGATTTACAAGCCACTTCCCATTCTGTGATTACAGCTGAAACATTCATTCATATTCATGGTAAAGATTTGCTTTGCCTACTGTCATTACACTTGAGTAACCAGCCAAAGTTAGAAGCAGCTTTATAATAAAATGAGGGTACAGTCAACAGGTACTGAATGAATGTCAGAAGAGAATTTAATTTTTACTTTTTTTTTATTAAAGTATACTTTCTAATAATATAATATAATATAATATAATATAATATAATATAATATAATATAATATAATATAATATAATATAATAATACATTTTTATAATAAGAATAAGTTATTTGGTTGTCGCATTGGCCAGTAGTATAATATTTTTTGGCTATACATACAGTATATTGTGCTTTTTTATGTACTACTGTACACCCAAAGCATATCAGGTGGTCACAGGAATGTCTCAACCTGCTCTGAACTGGTTCAAATAGGCAAAATAGGTGGTGACTTGGTAACTGCAGAACCAAACCTGATTGAAATTGGGAGGTGGATGATAGCTTATAATAAAAAGTTTTGTGTAAAGAAATGGATTTATGTTCCTTTGATCAGAATGTGATCAGTCATGTTTTTCTTGAATGTGAAGGTGAAAATGACTGACCACTGCATCATTCTTAGGGAATCAGTTAATGTTACAAGCTGTCCGTGCATAAGATCCCTAAAGTTGCAAAGACTAAAGTCTCAAACCCAAAGAGATATACATTAAAGTTAAGACTCGTCCACGCCCTACTAAAATGGCTCATTTAAACACACCCCCAGTTCTACGTCACTGTGTGGGAAGATTTGAATAACACCACCCAAATGTTCACACAAGGAAAGAAGGCGTAACATTTATTCTCGCTGTTGCCGCAGGCGCCATGTTGTGGAGAAGCTTGGTGTTTAGTGAAAGCGAAACTACTTTGTTTGGCCTTCCAAAAGAGGACACAACTAGAAATCAGTGGTTAAGTTGTATTTACAACACTGTTCCAGAACAGTTCAACCCAAATATTCAGATATGTGCAGCGTATTTTACGGAGGACTGTTTCCTGAAATTGGGAGAGTAGTCTACAATGCCGGCTTTTCTGACTCACAGCCTGTAAGTACGTTTTCATATTTAAAGAATTTGCCACTGATGATTCAAATGTGAGTTTTGAGAAGTGTAGAGTAGCGCTTGTTGTTTGTCGTTTCTCCGATCACAAATGCAGACAGGGTTTTATGTATACGTGGCTCGATACACAATGCAATGCGTAAAAACACAGCCTAAGTCATTATAATCCGTAATTATGTCCCCACTGGATGCAACAAATGCCTCGTTTGTAATGGGTTTTATTAGTTTTGTCTTGTCACGCCGGGATACATGGCAACATGGACATTTCCTGGGCTTTGTAGCCTCATCTATACTAACAAATGTCTAGGGAAGATTTCTGTCTCCTCTGTGTGTTCCAGGCAGTAGTTGGTAGTGAAGAGTGTGTCTCGGCTTTGTTGGTGCATGGAGCCTTCTCTCTGTGCAGGGATGTTTATGGTAGAAGCCCTTTGCACTTGGCTGCCTCTTGTGGTCACGCATGGCTGCTGCGTCCTTTACTTGATGCAGCATCACTCTCAGACCCCCTTGACTCTCTGCTAGACTACAGTGCCTACACACCTACTCACTGGGCTGCTTACCATGGTAAGATGCCTTTCCACTCCAGTTCAGAAACATCAGCTGAGAATTATACTAATGAATTACAAATCTCTTGTTTGCAACATGAAAATAAGGAAAGATTCTGTATTTTTTAAGGGCACAATGACTGTCTAGAAGCTTTACTTGAATATAGGCCATCAAGCTTTCAGGAAGGAAACACCTTCACACCACTGCACTGTGCACTGTGAGTGATCCTCACCTCATCTTCAAAATGTTTCTGTACACTTCCCACGATAAGATCGATTTCCTCTTCCTTTTGCCACAGAATTGCTGGTCACGATGGTGCTGCTCGACTGCTTGTTGAAACTATGGGAACAGAAATCATGAACCTCATAGATGGCAAAGGAAGGTATGTATGTCTGTTGTCCACTTCAAATCTTTTTCCAAACATACTGTAGCAAATTTGGACAAATAAGAGGCTCCCTTTTTAAAAGCTGATTTCAAAAATATTTTTTTATTGTTGTTGTTATTATTTTATCTGCAGGACTCCCTTACATGCATCTGCGTATGCAGGAAATGTCGCAGCGCTGCAGTTGGCATTGACCTGCGGCTCAGATGTAAACTCGGTCGATTATTCAGGGCGCTCTGCATTAATGCTTGCTGCTGAGAATGGGCATACTTCTGCTGTGGGTTTGTATTGTTAAAACTTGTATTGTCAAAAGAGCTTCATATCATGTAGAATTGTTGCATACTGTATATAACACTGGTTTTAAAAGATGTAGTACATGTGTTATCTTTATTGAGTAGTCTTAGTGATCAGCTCAGACTTTTTTGGTTGCAGATTTCTTGCTTCATCAGGCCGGGGCAGACCTCTCGCTGCTGGACATCAACAGCAACTCAGCACTTCATATCGCCTGTAGAAGAGTAATTACCCCATCACTCATAGTGTCCTATTAAACGGCATGCTGGGTGCGATGAGTTTTCATTATAAATGATCATCACGTTTAACTCAACAGAGTCATGAAATGTGTGCTCTTCTCATTTTGGCCGAGATTGACGACCCAACTCTCATCAACAGCACAAACACTGCACTTCAAACGTGAGCATTCACATCTTCATAGGTGTATATGCATCGATAATTTGGTTGTTTTCACGAGTTTTTCTATCTATATACCATTAGACCTCTGCATATTGCTGCAAGAAACGGTCTTGCCACTGTGGTTGAGGTGCTGCTTACTCGAGGTGCAACGGTTCTGGCCATTGATCAAGATGGTGAGTTTCTCCATGCCCATCACTTTGCCAAGAGAGAGCCAAAACTATTAACTGTACTAATAGTCATTTACCAATAGCACTGACTAGTAGGTACTATAAAATATTTTTGTGTGTGAAGACATGGTGTGACATTTTAAAGTGACAAGTACTAAATGTTCTTGCATGTTAATTTAATTTCTTAATCTTAATTTTCTGAATTGCCACATTAGCTTAGGGGCTACCTAGGAGCTAAATAGGGCTACCTTCAAACTGTGAAATCCCATTGGCCCGAAAACCACTTTTGCATATCAAGCAGCATTTTTGCTTTTAGTGTGGACAGAATTTTTTTTTACATTTACATTTAGTCATTTAGCACAGTGGTTCTCAACCACATTCCTGGAGGACCCCCATAACTTCACATTTTGCATGTCTCCTTTGTCTGACACACCCATTTCAAGTCTGTGAATCTCTACTAATGAGCAGGTGACCTGAATCAGGTGTGTTTGATTAAGGAGACATGCAAAATGTGCAGTGATGGGGGTCCTCCAGGAATGTGGTTGAGAACCACTGATTTAGCAGACACTTTTATCCAAAGCGACTTACAAATGAGGACAATGGAAGCAATCAAAATCAACAAAAGAGCAATGATATGCAAGTGATATGACAAGTCTCAGGGTAGCCTAACGCAGTACACGTAGCAAGGGTTTATGGAATAACATGAGGTTCAGTAAATAATTACAGAATAAGTATTTCTGGGTGAACTACTTTTTTACTGAATGTTGCAAGAGGTTGCTATTAACACAGTGTAGCCCAGGGTTATTCAAATCTTGCCCTGGAGGGCCAATGCAGTGCAGAGTTTGGCTCCAACCCTGATCAAAGTCACCTGCCTGTGATTTTCTAATGATCCCAAAAACACTGATTAGCATGCTCAGGTGTGTTTCACTAGGGTTGGAGCCAAACTCTGCACCGCATTGACCCTCAAGGGCAAGATTTGAATAACCCTGGTGTAGCCTATAACATTAGAAAAAAAATTACATTGAATTAAACATTAAAATACAATTCTCACTTTACAGTGAAGATTAATGTAAACTTGTCACATTGCCTTCTTAGGATATAACTTAAACTAGTAGAATAATGTGTTTATTAAATACAGTGTCAGTGTTCAGGAGAAACTGAAAGTAACAGAGATACTTAATTACATTTGATCAGCAGTGTAACAGTAACTCAGCTGTTTTCCAACCGTGTTATTTCCAGTAATAAGAGCCAGTGTATCTCAATGTATTGTGAAAAAATGCTACTTTGCTGGTATCTCTGTCACATTTTACTGATTTGACATTTTAGGACATATTCCGGCTTTGGCATGCGCACCGAACAAAGATGTGGCAGACTGCTTGGCTCTTATAATTTCCACAATGATGCCTTTTTCTGCTGGCACCAGCTGCGGCATCAGTCTTACGAAGCACTGTGGCATTGCTGCATCCCATCAGCCCTTGTCCAAAAACGTGCCCATACAGCTGATTACAGAGGAACCATAGAGCTCAGTGGACATCAAACAATACACTGAACTCCACCACTCTTTTGACTTTGAGCTCATCTTATCTATTCAGAAGGTATTAGAATGTAAATTTTATTGTACAATATTATACAATCCTGTATGTAATACTGTTTTAGCATCATGCAGTATATACTGTGACATATTCATTTGTAATACAGTGCATCTTTAACTGCACCATTCCATTATGTGCTGAATTACTCCTTTATATGTAGCCTAAGAAAGTAACTACAATATCTGCTACTGTTTTAGCTTCATATAGTATAAATGGACAGAAATGTGTTAATTTGTGTTTGCATGTGTGGGTTGATCATTTCACTTTTATCTCAGCTTATTACTGATACATTTACCAGCTTTCTTTGGACATGTTTTCTGCATTTTTGAAGAGGCAAATTGCAAAAAATAAAAGCATAAAATAAACAGTGTTGTCACCCTGCAAACTACAAGACATGATTCCATCAAAATAAATGTTTCTCACTCATGGATCATGAGCTTTTAGGTTATTGCATATTTTTAATCTTATTTTACAGGCATAAATACTGAAATTCATAACACTTTTAGCATTTTAATTACCTAAACAAACTAAATTACACAAATGTACACACAGTTTGAGTCACAGACAACTGTGTGTCAGTATCACTCTTGCCATTCATGTGTTTGCTGTAACACTAAGGTAAAACTGTGCTTTTATTTGTTTCAATCCTCATTTCTTGTTAGTCGAAACAGTTCTAGTAGACTTTAATCTTCATTTCACACTGTTAACTACAGTAGAGTTGCATAATATGTATTTTTAAGCAAAATAACTTTTAAATTTTTTAATTGGAGTAAACATATTGGAGAAAAACAAATGACATCTAAATTCTGATTAAAAATTGACTAAGGTCTAAATTTCTTGGGATATGTGAATGTTTGCATGTCGTATGGAACCACTACCTTCATTACCATTTTATATATCAGCATATTTCCAGGTTTTTTGCTTAACATTTTCCGACAGTTCCTTTGCCTTTTTAAGGTTCCTTTCCTTTTCATTTGCGGATTTAATTTTAATAGTTCAATTAAGTAACAGAGTTGCCAGATTGTAAATGTCCAAGTATCATACCAGAAGCTCAAAATGATCGTACACGAGTCAAATGTTCAGAATACAGCTATTTATCTACCAACAACTTTTTGACATGGCCGGCAAATTACCACAATAAATAAATAACTAGGCGTACTTTACTGGGAAGGTCCAACCTCTGAGTCACTGTCATTGGAAACCTGCGTGTTGCCAGATGTTGAGGGGGTCCTTCTGCATTATACAGATTTGATGCCATCATGGACTTTAACATAGTTCTCTTGGGCTTAAAAGCAGGGCACCCTCCCAGATTTTTAACGTACTCTGAGGTGTGTACGATCAATAAGTAATGATTACAAAGACCATAATTTGAAGTGTCACAAAATTCTTAAATTATCGTACATTATGGGACTTTTTTCATCATTGATCGTACATCATACAGAGGTCAAAATTATCATACAAATACGTACATCTGGCAACATGGGTACTACAGAAGAAAGTGTACCAGCCATGATAAAATCCACTTTTTATGTGAAACACCGGGTCCCTATCAGTACACTTCGCTTGCATTTGCTGATGCTTTGGGGAAACTCTGGCTGTATCCGAAATAGCCCCCTATACCCTCATTGACTATTCCCTACATTAGTCCACTCATACAGTTCACTTGAAGGAGTGAATGAAAACAAGTGAGTAAATTGAGTGCACTGGAAGGACTGCCGCTTTTGCATAATTTGCTTGCTGTTTAATAATCATTTGAAACGGGCAGCTCCAGTAGTAAGATTAAAGGATTTATCTTGAACTCCCGTGGAAATTATGTATAAACCATAGTTAAACAATTTAATAATCAATTTACAATGAATTTGTACCTGTGTTGTAAAATTAATGGATGAGTCAGATGAGTGAGCGGAATACATTCGGCGCACGACTCTCACAGTGCATTATGGGTCATCTCTAGCCGTTGAGTGTTCATCGGTTGTACCCTTGTTTTTGCGGTGCATTGTGGGATTGAATGAGTGCACTCGAGAACGTCCACTATGGTTTCGGACACCACTAAAAATGGCTGTCCCCTCAAGTAGTGCCCTATTTGAGGGTATAGGGGTGATTTCGGATACAGCCCCCATTTCTCTGAAATACTGAAGCCTTATTGAATCACAAATGTGTTCCTGCATGAACAACTGGCAAAACGGATGGAGCCCCATTCACTTCTGTGAGTCAGCGCTGAATGCCATTTCATCATAATCTTTATCCTTCAGCACGAAGATCATTTCCTCACTGACTCTGAAAAAGCACACGAAGGAGACGTCCTGCTCACTGTGGAAGAGCCCCAGCAGTGGATTACTGCACTGACAGTGGTTTCAGCTGAAAACAGTGCTTCTTCCCTGTGGCTAGTATCCAGCGAGACCATTAAAGCATATTTCCTGCTACATCTGTTGCAAGATTATGTGTAAAGAGTGTGGCACATGGCATGGAGGGCACCCCTGCAAGTCTCGGATGAGCTCTTGAGTGATCACTGCGCTCGCAGATTGCTTTCAGTAAAGATCCACCCTTCATGCAGGTCAGCTGCATCAGATCACCAAAGACATTTATCGACCCAGCAGCCTGACCAAACCCACGCCTGACCAAAGACACCTGCTCAGTCTCTACTCTGGCCAGAGTATATGATCAGACAGCACCCCCGACAGCTTCAACAGCTGCTACTTTCTTGTTCTGAAGGAGGATGGTGGCCTCAGGCCCATCCTTGAATTGAGACTTCGGAACTGAGCCTAAATTAGACAGACATTCAGAATGCTAACATTGGACAAATCCTGCAGATATGAAGTGGTGCCAGGTCCTGGTCTGTTTGGAGAACATGAAGGTGGTAGCCTATATAAACCTAAAAGTGGGGTCTCGGGTTTTGCCTGCTGAAAAACTTATGCCGAGTTCACACTGCATGATTTTCAAAGTCGTCGGATCACCGTTGTTTTCACATTGCATCACTATCTGGGGTAGCATTCAGTTGCTGCTGTGTTCACATTGCATGATGGATCGGCGACAGGTGGTTACACACTGCATGACTTTACCATAGGAAGAATCACCAACAACTCTGCCTGGTTCACAAACCAAATGGTTATTGTGATATTGTGGTCTATAACTCCTTCCCAAACTTTCTGCTGCCCTGTATTTTGCTCTCTCATTTGCTGTAAGTCATCACCAATGTATTTTTCAGTCAGAACCATAGACTGGATAAAAACATGGACGTAATGTCCGTGACGTCACCCGTAGACCCCTTGAAGAGCGTTTTTGAAGCTCAAAGTGTGCAGAGCGGGTCGTCGCTGTGCGACTCACCCGGATAATCGAAAATGGGCAAAAAGGAGGGAGCTGGTTGCTGAAGCCACGCCCACCTAGCACGACGCCAGTGTCAGCAGCGGCAATCCACCTGTCACTCAAGTGGCCACGCCCTTAATTATCCAGAAATTTAAGGCTTAATATAATTTAAACGGATGAGTTATAAAAAAAAATCACCCCCTCACAGTTGTCATGAAGGGCAAAATTAGCAATATAGACCAAAATCATTTTTTGAACCAGGCTGTAAACATGTTTTTTTCTGCTGTAAAGTTGGGCATTTTAACATGGGAAGTCTGGGAAGTCTATGAGACTGACTCCCTTTTGTAGCCAGCTTTAAGCGGCCAGTTGATGAATTGCAGTTTTAGTCACTTCCTTGTTGGCTTCACGAGAGAGTGCGGGAGGTTGCCGCTCGGTCAGAACTCATTTCACACAGCAGGATTTTCACAGACAGGTCCAGATATTTAGCCACGCAAATATTTTACGGGCGTCACGACGTGTCTGTGATTCTCTCAGATCGCGTCTTTGATAATTCACACTGCGTGATTGTCACTCGTGTGAACGAGCACCGATTTGCCATTTGTCAGCGATTTCGCAAAACCTGTTGGTGAATGAAAATCAGGGCTAAAATCGTGCAGTGTGATCTCAGCATTAGAAAGCACCTCCTACTGTGGGCATAGCACAACCTCTGCTCTCTGAGGGCAGTGCACATGCTAGGTAAACTGAACCAGGGGCCAGACTACACCCCCAGATGGTTCAGATGATTTGGAGCATCTTCAGGCAAGCTGATGTTTTCAGAAGAGAACTTTCACCACCCAGTGTTCTTTTCCAGGGAGAAGAACATGCTAGCCCACAAGTGGCCAAATTCACACCTTTATGTCTTTCCTTGGCAGCTCTGCTCCCTCAGGTTGTCAGATGAATCAGGGAGGACTGATCCTTTTAGTGGACCTGCACTGGAGCCAGTGTTGCTAGATGTGGGGCCACGCTCAAGGTATACGTGGCAACTATTACAGGCTACTATATTCTAGTTGATTTAATAGTCAAGTTCCTGAAGGGGGTTAGAAGGCTAGAATCATCTTGGTCTGAACCCCCCCCCCCCCAGTGTTGATGCTTGCTGTGTTGATGCTTGTCACTCCACAGTCATAAGATTTGCAGGTGCACAAACATGATTCAGTGGCTAGTAGTTCTTGGCTAGTATTCAAAAGTTTTGTGGTTAAAGCCACTAAAGTGTGGAAGACTTATGAAATGTGGAGAAATTTATATTGGAATACAAATTATACAGTTTGCACGTTAAAGGCACATCAAATCCCATGTGCCTTAAGGAACGGTCACATTTACCTTTAAACTGTGAAATACCACGTGAACTGACGTGCAGTGTCTGGAAAATGCGTCTTTCAAAATGCTTCGACAGCACTTTATACAGTATACAGTAGATCATGGTGCCTAATCCTGTTCTTGTTAAGTTTAATTCTTCATTCCTGGAAGTATTACGTAATTGCTGATATTACAGTTGCTGAGTTACAGACATTGGTTGGCTCCACACAATTAGTCCCTACATTCCTCCACTTTGACCCATTGTGGCCAGTTTGCTGACCTATTATGAATAGGAAAGATGAGCATTATCACACTAAGATAATCAGCCAGTCATAGTGATGTGACATACAGCCAAGTATGGTGACCCATACTCAGAATTCGTGCTCTGCATTTAACCCATCCAAAGTGCACACACACACCGTGAACACACACCTGGGCAGCCATTTATGCTGCGGCGCCCGGAGAGCAGTTGGGGGTTTGGTGCCTTGCTCAAGAGCTCCTCAGTTGTGGTACCTTAGGGTTAGGAGTCAAACTCTCTAAACACGACTTCCCCTAGTGTAACTGAGGCAGTGTAAAATGGCCTCCCAACCTTTAACATGGTGTCACTGTTGGGAGAGTTACTTTTGAACAATCAGTGCTTTAGACGCTATTTCATCTCATCTTGTCAATGTTCTATCGGCAAAGCATAAAAAAAACAAGGTAAAAAAAGAGTTGAAACACACTTTCAAGTTTTTTTTCCCCATTCCTTTTTTATTTATATCAGAAATTTCTGGCAAAATATAGCAAAAAAAAAATCTGCTAATAAAAAAAAAAAGTTTTAATGGTCGCATTTTTTCAGTGTTTAGTAATAAATTTTCTTACAGCGTCTTTTTATTTGGGTTTTCTGTTTCAAAAACCCTCTGCGAAGGACAACAATTACAATGTAAACTGTTTATGAACTTGGAGTGGGTCTCATGTGAAACATCAGATTTTTTAGGAATCCAAGAAGCTCTCATATCAAATTGCAATCATTGATCATATAGTTTTCCATTTCTGGCTTGGAAAATGTTCAGCTGTTTAACTGTAGTTGTTTCCCAAACTCATCACAGGATCCTTATCTAATTTTTAAGAAAATTTGTCAGCCTTACCCCATAATGACTAACTTACAGCCATGCAGTATTCTAAGTTCAAAACTTCTGGGGATCTTGGGGAATGTTTTCGAAACAGTGCCAAAAAGAATCCTGTTTTTTTTTTTTTTTTTTCATATTTGTCGCACTTAAGAGTTTCAGATCATCAAAAAAAGTTTAATATTACACAAAGATAATGCAAGTAAATACAAAATGCAGTTTTTAAATGATTATTTCATTTATTAAGGGAAAAAAGCTGTCCAAACCTACCTGGCACTACGTGAAAAATTAATTAATCTACCTGTTTAATCATGAAGAAACCTTGATTAACCACATTATTTGGTAAAGCTGGAGTGTAAATGTCTAAACAGTAGCTAAACCCAGGCCTGCAGTATCTGCCAGACCTGTGAATTAAGAAATCACTTAAGATAGAAACTCACTGGTCCAATGACAAAGTAAGCAGGCTTAAAGAGCACAACACTTCATGCCCCAACGGATCTAGCAGAAATTCAAGACAGATGAGAACAAAAAATTAGTTGACAGCATTACAGTTTTAATGTCCATATATTAAGGGGGGTACTAAATGGTTCTCGAAAGCTTTTCTGGTTTCAACAACCCTCTGTGAAGGGACAACAGTTACAAATGAAAACTGTTTATGAACGGGGAGAGTCATTGAAACATCAGATTTTGTTTAGGAATCCAAGAAGCTCTCTTAGCAAATTGCAAATCATTGATCAATATGTTTTCCATTTCTGGCTTGGAAATGGTCAGCTGTTTAACTGTAGTTGTTTCCCAAACTCATCACAGGATCCTTATCTAATTTTTAAGAAAATTTGTCAGCCTTACCCCATAATGACTAACTTACAGCCATGCAGTATTCTAAGTTCAAAACTTCTGGGGATCTTGGGGAATGTTTTCGAACAGTGCCAAAGAATCCTGTTTTTTTTTTTTTTTGTTTGCATATTTGTCACACTTAAAAGTTTCAGATCATCAAAAAAAGTTTAATATTACACAAAGATAATGCAAGTAAATACAAAATGCATTTTTTTAAATGATTTTTCATTTATTAAGGGAAAAAAGCTGTCCAAACCTACCTGGCACTACGTGAAAAATTAATTGCCCCTCCTGTTAAATCATGAAAGAACCTTGACTAACCACATTATTTTATAAAGCTGAGTTAAATGTCACTAGCTAAACCCAGGCCTGATTACTGCCAGACCTGTTGAATTAAGAAATCACTTAAATAGAAACTGTCTGACAAAGTGAAGCATGCTTAAAGAGCAACACATCATGCCACGATCTAAAGAAAATCAAGAACAGATGAGAAACAAAATAGTTGACATATATCAGTCTAGAAAGAGGTATAAAGCCATTTCTAAGGCTTTGGGACTCCAGAAAACCACAGTCAGAGCTATTATCCACAAATGGAGTAAACTTGGAACAGTGGTGAACCTTCCCAGGAGTGACGGGCTACAAAAATTACTCAAAGACAAAACAACTCATCCAGGAGGTCAGAACCAATACAACTCAAAGAACCGCCAAGAGCACAACAACTCATCCAGGAGGTCAGAACCCAGAACAACATCTAAAGAACCGCAGGCCTCATTGCCTCAATTAAGTCAGTGTTTCATGATTAACACCAATGCCTCAATTAAGGGGGACAAGCCTCCCTGTCAAAAAACAAAACATCCTAAAATACACTTCCAAACACAAAGAGAGAGACTGGCAAAAAACTTGGCAGTCTATGGGACAGTGTCAAGCCTCCCGGTGTTCATCCAAAATATCTTAAAATTGTCTTCCGAAGACAAAGCTTTTACGGGTTTGGAACAACGTGGAGGTAAGTGTTTAATGACAAAATTTTCATTTTGGGGTGGAGTAACCCTTTGAGGTTTTGGAGCGGCCAAGTCAAAGTCCGGACTTAAATCCGATTGAGATGCTGTGGCATGACCTTAAACAGTCCATCCATGCTCGAAAACCCTCCAATGTGCCTGAATTAAAAGAATTCTGCAAAGAAAGGTGTGCCAAAATTCCTCCACAGTGATGTGAAAGACTCATTGCCAGTTATTGCAAATGCTTGATTGCAGTTGTTACTGCAAAGGGTGGCACAACCAGTTATTAGTTTTAGGGGGCAATTACTTTTTCACATACCGTCAGGCAGGTTTGGACAGCTTTTTTCCCTTAATAAATGAAATCATTATTTAAAAACTGCATTTTGTATTTACTCGGGTTATCTTTGTGTAATATTAAAATTAGCTTGATCTAAATCATTCAAGTGTGACAAATACGCAAATAATAATAATAATAAAAAAACAGGACGACCATTTTAAAATTATTACTGTACAGTATGCTAATTCATTACTGAACAAAATCATCTTTTGATCGTTCGCCGTGTCTCCTTGCCATTGGTTACAGAACTTCCTCCCACACCCGGACTTGGTGTCGACCTGTTTCCATTTCCACTACTTGCTCGTCCACCCGGCTGTGCATTAGTAGAGTTGCCAGAGCCTTGAGAATTCACCCCATTTCCGTTGGGAGTGTCATTACCTTCAAAGAATAAAAAATGTCTGTGGACCAGTATATTGAAGGAATACATTACATAAATAGTTTTATCAAATAACTAAGAACTCCAAAGGATATATAATTCTTACAAAATATTGGCTAGTGCAGTGTTTCCCAACCACTGTGCAAAATTATCAAAAACTTCCATATCTCTATTATATTTCGTTATTATTATTATTATTTTAAATCAGTGCTGTTGGTCATCGTTATGTCTGTTTGTGGGTTTTACAAATATTTAACAAATGAAAAGCACTCAAAAGAGGTTGTGACTAAACATCGTAACGCCATTGGATCCTCAAATTGTCAGTCAAACCTCATAACTCCTCCCTGCCTCTATTCAGAAGGAAGTGCATCGACAGAAGTCTACTTCTTCATAATGCAAGGGTAAATAAACAACTGATGTTTGAATAAAGTTCAACGTAAGTTCCTTTACTCAAGAAACACTGTCTATAAAGGCTAATGTTTTTGTGTGTTTAAAGAGCAGAGAAGAGTCTTAGCACTCGCTGTCTAGTTGTAGCCAATACACTTATCTACATTTTAAATATCCTGTGCATAGCGGTTTGTTATTTATATTGTGAGATTTTGGCCAAATGTATTAAACAACGAGAGAAACTGAGCACTCCTATAGCTACAGTAAACTTTATAACCTGCAAACTGATGAAAATGTAATGCGAATAATTAACTGCTTCAGACGCAGCCGTTCTAATAATGGACAAAACACAGATCTCTGTCATTCAGTTGTCAAAAACCTTGTTAATGCCATATGAGTATGATTTTCATAAAGTAAGTGCAAGTGTCTGATCATATATAAAGCCAAACTGATGATGCAATGTTTAATTATTTAAAAAAAAAAGAAAATGTTACCCTTTCTGTCTTTTTTTTTTTTTAATGCTTTAGTTGTGTGCCGTGGGATTTTTTTTACATATCAAAAAGGTTGGGAAACACTGGACTAGTGGTTCACTGCAAAAAGCACAGGTTGCACATTAAAATGATACCTGCAGGGGCAGCAGTGCTGCTGTTCATGTTGCTCTGGTCATTCAGTCCCTGACAGGCAACAAGAACAAAGTGAATTATCATGACCAACAGTTAAAAGTTTTTAATAATGAACTGATTAATTATGAAGACAGAAATCCATCTAGACATACCGTTTTATTCATCTGGGCCAAATATTCTGGATTTGGCTCACTAAAGTTTGGCACCTCTGAATACACCATGCAGAATCTAACAAATTGGATACAAAACATTAATTCACTCAAAATAAAATATTTTGGGCAAGATGCAGTTTAATATATATATTTGTCTGTATTTGTAATTACTGATATTATACGTTTTTTAATGCAAAACAATCCATATTGAAATAAATATACTGCCGTGATAACTATACTGACATTTACAAAAAAATAAAAAATGATTAAATAATAACTTCTTAATAATAATAATATAATCAATAATCAACTCACTCTCCAATCTTCTGTAGTTCACCTACCCTTCCAGTGTACAGCGTCAGACAGCCTTTAAAAACGGAGGCATAACTGCGGCAAAATACAAATGTACTGTAAATAGTTCTGTAGACTGCTGTATATCAACACTTTTAGCGATATTTACTATAAAATGATAAAACTGTTCACTATAATCGATTGTTTATATTATAGCAGAATGAATGTGTCTTTTGAGCACAGTCAGCGTATGTTCAAATGGACGTTCAATGTGCATCACTGATCAATCACAGTCTCACCCTTTAGTAAGTTTGATGATGTCACCAGTCTGGATGAGGCCACCCACTTCATCCCAAACCGATATACTGATGCTGCCCGTCTTGTCAGCCACTTTACATGTGCGCACCTCATGACCGTCTTTGGTCTTCGTCACTCGTCCGAATGAGAGAGTTTGAGAGAAGATTCAGATCTTGATTCAGAGTCCAGATGACTACTGTTGAGATTCGACTGTTACTGAATTTATAGCTAAATACAGTAAATGTTTATTGCATTATTTTAGAGTCATGTTTTCATCACCTGTATAATGGTGGTTGTCATAATATTATAATAGGTTAAAAATAGTAATGTGGTATATTAACACTATTTCAGTTAATAAAATATATGATTACTGTAAATTAAGTTCAGTCTTGTTTAGTTTAAGCGGTAAAGTTCAGGCAACCATGTCCGCAGTTAAATTACATGGATTTTTTATTTATACTACATTAATTAATATACAAAAATATATGTTAAAAAGTAACTAAATGTCAATGACAAATGGAGCCAATAACAAAAAGTACAAAAATTCTAAGGATTACCATGGGTGCATGATGAATATGGAAATAATACAACACTAGGGCATATATTAAAATACAAAAAAAGTTTTACAGTGTTTAATGTTGTACTGTAGTACCATCACAGAACTTGTTATTAAGGGAATGAGCTACTATAATGCATTAAGCCATTATTAGATGCACTCCAGTTATTCTCAAAATTCAGTATTGTGGGGTTGCTATTGTTGGTTCCTGTATGATAAAATGCTTTTGGCTTTCCTGATATGTCCGTCGACGGTCACTTTAAATAAAAAGCATGTGCTAAATAATCCAATGTTAATGCAGTTAAATTATCATTATTTTTATTCCATATGTGCATTGTTTTGTTCTTCCACTTCATGTTGGTAATGTGTTGTTAGGACACCTGTTTCCAGCACGATGAAGATGACATTGAGATTCTTGAGTCCAGCTTTAATGTCCTTCACATGAGTCTCTGTGCTCATGATCAGTCTGCTTCTGCCCAAATCCTGCAAAAACTGATACACAACATGTCAGTCCACATCTGATGCATTTACACTCAATATTTCAACATGCAAGACGATACTAATTAAAGATGCATGTATGCAAATCTTTTTTTTTTTTTTTTTTGTCAAACAAACATTAATTTCGCTGTGACCACACATGCACGTGCATCACTGACAGCAGATCAACAATACTACACATTTTCAAAGCAGGTAACTAATGAAAACACCTAACGTTACTGGTTAGCGCTGAGCTATGGCTGCCTTTTCTGTTTTAATAGTAGTCTACTATTTCTCGTCATCTGCAACACGTTGTGTGATTAATCTTGAACAGACTCACTGCTCGTAATCTTGTTTAAGACGCCAAATGTTCTGACAGTTGTCAATCTTCACAGTTAACGTAAGCATTCAACTACCGCTTACAGTTGTTGATGTTTTTTCCCCCTAAAACGTCATGACGCAATGTTTTCCGTGCGTCATGACGTAGTTATGCACACGCATACGACCTGCACAAGTTCAAACCATAGACTGTATAAAAACATATGCATAATTTGAAAGTTTAATGATCTGCAAGAGTTAAATGAAAATGTATAAAATTTATGTGAAAAATATTCAAGTTTTTATAGATACATTTTTAGAGACTTGAGCTGTACGGTCCTTCTTGTGAAATATTTATTATATATGCGTATTAATCCACATTATGATAGATATCTAGACTGCATTTAACTCGTTAAAAGCGTGCATTAATCCCTCAATCATTTGATCCGAGGGAGTTTCTACTTTTTAAGATAATATTAATTAAAATAAGTGTGTTTAGTGTGCGTTTTGAAATGGTTGTTATATGAATGCACACGCTGTCACACCATTAAAAGTCAACTTTAAATTGCTTTTATTAATTTATTTGAAAAACTACTTGTTTTATTTAATTTAGTCCGAAATCTTAGATTTTGTAACGTTTGGCTTAATGCGTTCGTCAGTTGCTTTACATAACACTAATATGTTAATTTATAACGTTATTTGTTTCATTGTTTTGCTCATCTGCTGTGCTTCTACTTTAACTTTCAGCACAGTGTCTATAGCGCATGTAACAGAAATTCACTTGTGGAAATAAAGATGCATTTGTAATCAAAACACCTTCTTTTATTTAACACACCAAATATTAAAGCAGTTTGCCACAAAAAGGTCGTTGTTTAATTTCTTATTTCACATTCATATATTCATTCTCCATCCTTATTTCTCAGGTTGAGTGATTTAGGATAAACAAAATGGCCATAGAATCTGATTTAGAAAATGAGATGAGCCCCGCTGACTTCATTCAGCTGCAGGAGTATACAGAATGTAAGTGTATAAAACTGAGCTGGTATCGGATTGAATCTGTATCGGCAGATACTCAGAATTTTTGGTATCGGATCGGTTCTGAAAAAAATGGTATCATTGCATCCCTAATCAGAAATATCTTAATGTGTGTTCCAAAGATGAATGAAGGTCTTAGGTGTTTGGAACGACATGAGGGTGAGCAATTAATGACAGAATTTTCATTTTTGGGTGAACTATCCCTTTAATAATCACTGAGCAGTCACTAATTTTAGGTTATCACAATCTTAGAAAATTCTGTTATAATCAATGAATCTCTCTACACAGCACAATAGTATTTTATTTACAGTACATGGTGTCTACACTTTGTTTGTTATAATGAGAGGATTAGCTTGCAGAATTGAGGACTGAAGAAAAACTCTGGAGTTTTGAGTAGACATGGATTCTGACTAACTGAAACCCCTCTGAATGGCCTCCAGGTACATCTGTAATTGGCTACAATGTTCAGCCCTGTAAAACACGTTGTTATTAGAAACCTTTGAAGCTAGACAGATAGTGAAGTGGCTGCCTCTTACTTTCATTTGTTTATTTGTTTATTTTGTTATTAAAGATATTAGCTGTTTCCTGCTTCCTTCTTCCCTGAGTCTTAAACTTCAAATCACTCTGTGGCGACCCATTTTTTAAGTCTCGCAACCCACCAGAGGGTCATGACCCAGGGTTTGAAAACCACTGCTCTAAACCACAGCTACGCGCTCCATCATAGACATTCATACTCCAGATTTTATTATTGCTGAATGAAATATACGGGATAAAGTGTATTTCAAGCTGCATTCTGTGAAGTGATTTTTCCTTTAGCTATATGCATTTCCTTATTAACCTAAAATTGATCTCTGTCTGTCTGTAGATCCATATCACACACAAAAATCAGGCTAATATGTTGATGGCTCCTGCTAAATCACTGGGATGCTTCCCCAAGTAAAACTGAAGCTTGAAGATCACAGCTCAGAAGATAAAGGTGATGAGAAATGAGAATATACTTAAGACATTATACCTTTTGTAATTTAACACTGTATATTGTACTATAATAGTAAAGATTTGACTTTTAATAGCCTGTTATACCGTAAGATCTTTTTATTTGTTCATTTTTCTTGCTTTCATTGCACTATACTTTACCATCTGCACATGTAACTTATTAAAAATGAGATACATAAATGATGTATAGTGAACTAATGAATGTTTTCAGACATTTTTTCATCATGTTTGATGTTAGACATTGATAATGTCAGTTCTTCATTATGCTGTCACTTTATTGTTAATAAAAATGAATTGGTAGTTCTTTGTGTAATGTTTGAGTACACATCCTTGTAGCAGTGAAACGGATATACATTTATTAAATAATCATACCGTTTATTTACATTATCCTAAAATATTATGCACCTTTTCTTCACGGAATTGTTTTCTTTCTATAACTCCTGGTGTTTTCAGTGGTGACTGAAATCTCAGTGCATTACTTAAATGTCGTGAAAAATTTGTTTTATGTATTAGCTACTCGCAGCTGCATAATTTGGTATTACTGTGACAGTTGTGAAAAAGATTGTAATTAACATATTTTAAATATGATTCCATTTTTGCTAGAATATTAACGAGGTCATTGACAATCTTCCTGGAGCGTTCAGACAGAGAGTAGTTAATATTCATGAGCTAAGCTTTTTAGGGTTCTTCTAATTGGCTAGCTTTTCAGGGGCGTCTCTCTTCCAGCCAATCAAAAAGGTCTGTTGGGTAAACGTCACGGAGCCTCATTAATATGAGCGATGTTTGGTCACGTGATGGGTCTCACCTGTCATTGCAGAACTCAAATACGGGCGGATCGGAACTGACACCTGCATTAAGGCCAGCATGATATTTTTCAGCATGCTGTGTTAATTTCTAAGGGATCACTCTTGTTTTTATTTATTTTTTTGCGTCTTATTCTTAATCGACTCGTTATTAACACTAACAGGAGATTAGAGGTATTTTCTCTTGCTGAAGGTATGGGTGCTGTGTCGGGGACCCTGGCTAGTTGGGTGAGTCGGTTTGCATTTTTATGTATAAATTCACATTTTGTTCAGAGTGTAATATAATGAAACTTTTCAAATTAAAGAAATTTGATTCATGTGTAATGAAAGCAGGACAGGTCAAGAAAATCACCTGTTACTTACGCTCCCGCTTAACTGGATTATATTGTTTCCTCTGACAGTCAGCAGCGGGGCAGTTCAGTTACGTCACGTCAATTACGTGTACAGGGTATATCAAAAAGGTTTATAATATAATACAATAATATAATAAAGATGAGTAATTGAGAATAATATTAACAACAGATGAAATCTACAGAATAATATTAAACAGGTAAAGTCTTGAGATTTTTATTAAACACATGTATTCTACATAATATAGCCTACTTTGATTTTACACACTTATTGTGGTGGTTCTCCATCCTGCTCTGTAGTATTTCAGCACTGCACACAGTGGATGAAGTGAGTGTGTCAGACAAGAGACAGACGAGCACGACCTTGACAGTGGCTATTCTTCAAAATATATTATTAAGCGTTCGAGTTACACATTTTCTACATTTTATTACTCTGTATATAACACAAGTAGGCTATATAAATAATATTCTGTAGATTATTAAACATGTATTAGAGATCATTTTTAATTTCTGGTGTATTCTAGTGTTGGCCATAATAACATCAAGCACGTGGTTTAGCTGCATGCGTTGTGAACATCTCTTCTCAAGGTGACAGTATTAAGTTGTTTACAACAGACTGAGCTCAGATCATCTGCTTTAAACCTTAGTGTCTACTTCATAAACAGTCTCTTTGTCTGTTAGACCTGCTGCTGCTGGAGATTAACATTAACATCTGTCAATGCCGAATCCTGTGTGCACCCTTCAACCAATACTCGGTTGAAGCACTTTTTGCTTTTAATACAGCAAAAAGTATTTTTGCATAAGAGCCTGTCATCTTGATTTGTCTTTTTAAAGTCATTCTTCTTTATAAAAGCGCTCCAGATTGAAATGTTTTTTTTTTCTTCTTCTTTTTTTCCTTAAGGTTTCTTGCCTTTGCAACCATGCAGCATGTTTTAGGTGCAGATGCTGCCCACAGATCAAGAAGTCTATTGTAACCCGAATCATGTATGCCTTCATCCTTTTGCTTGGTACCATCATTGCCTGTGTCATGTTGTCACCTGGTGTTGAACAACAGCTTAATAGAGTAAGAATGAATTATTTTGAAGCATAAGTAGAGTTAGAAATAATCCAATAACTCAAGTAATGTAGACCAAATGGGGTTTTTACATTGTTGAAATGATTAGATTTTTGTCTCTGATGCTCTGATAAAATACTGTTTGTAGTTCATTTTTTTTGTTTAGCATCATGCTGAAAGGATTTGAATCTCTTCATTCTTAGATCCCTGGCTTCTGCAGTGGAGGAGCAGGATCCAGTATACCAGGAATTGAGGCTAATGTTCAGTGTGAGATTTTTCTCGGCTATAAGGCTGTGTACCGGGTTTGCTGTGGCATGAGTTTGTTCTTTCTGGCGTTCTCCCTGCTTACGATCAATGTGAAGAACAGCCGAGATCCCAGAGCTGCTATCCACAACAGGTTAGTCCATTAAGATGATGTGGACCCATTTTCTGCTCAAAATCAAGCTGTCGATTACTTGATTCCAAACTAGAAATTCTTCTTGTTGATTTGATTTACAATACATATGATCTGTTTCTTGCTAAACCACAGTGAGACATCTCTATATTTCATTAGGTTCTGGATTTTCAAGATTGCAGCCATGGTTGCTGTCACTGTTGGTGCCTTCTATATTCCAGAGGGGCCTTTTACCCGAAGTAAGAATTGAATTCATTTTATAAATCTGATCTGATTGGTTGGCAATTATGCAAAGCTATATTTAATGTTTTTGTTATTGTTTTTGATATAAATGTCATGAAGTTGATATCTGTCATTAAATTATATTAGATATCACTGCAGTAGGAGATACTATATTAGAAGTCACTCTTGTTTCTGTGATAGTCTTATGCTCTGCAAAGAATATTTTTTTCAGGCGAATCTTTGCCAATTATGAGACTACCTGTTAATAATAAGGTTAAAGTGTTTGCGGAAATTGCTTATTTTGCAGCTGACCCTTTGCTAAGTCTCAGCTTGAAGCAGTAGTGTATTTTGTTCATTTTTTTAAAATAAACTTTAGAAAGTTAATAGAAAACATTGCAAAATTAATATTTGAGTGGTTTAATCCAAGGCTTCTTAAGAGAAACAGTCGCTTTATATGATGCATTTACCATATGTGTGTTAATAATCATTTAATAATATCAAAAAAATAACTACCTTCATAAAAAAAAACGAAGTATCCTCAGACAAAATAATACTTTCTTTTACTATGTCTTTTCATACTTTTGTAAGAATGATAAATTTTGGTTGCATGGATTTTCAGTGGATGGACTACACTGAGTTCTGAAGATGAACATAAGTCAGTTATACTAGGTGAGAAAATGAAGACACATTTTTCATTTTGGGTGAACTATCCTTTCAAAAGTGTAACTATCATAGCACAACCCTTGCCATCCCATAATACTGTCATTTTGTTGACTTTTCTAGTGTAAGAATATGAAAGTCCTGTGTGTTTAAATCATTGCATGCTGTCAATTAAAATATATGTCAGCCCTCATTACTAAATACACATGAATAGCAACAGTAAAGACATAAATTGTTCTAAGATAAATTATTGCTACAAAACATTCAAATATTGATTTAGGTTATGACGAGGTGTGCAGATAACTAGTAGGTAGTAGTATATTATGGTAACTAAAGAGTTCAGAGTATAGTGAGTGTTATGAATGTTTTTGGACCAGATCTGTTCACTTTACTCTTTTCACTGTGATAAGCGTCTTAATGAGGTTAGTGCGAGGCTCAGCGATGGGTCAGTTCTTCACAAATTACACACCGCAGCAGTAAGCAACTAAGAACCATTCAAACTATTTTTACTTAACTATTTCTGAGCAGTTTGTACTTGCAGAGGATTTTTATTTTTATTCTGTTTATTATTTATAATGTAATAACTTTTTAAGCATTGCTTGTGCATCAGCTCTAGGGGCATTGTTTTTTGTCGTTTAGTTCAGTTCAGTGGGTAAAGGAAAAACCAACTGATTTTTGCAAGTTTTTGGTATGTTCTTCATTCTTTATGCCCAGCTCAATTTTTGCTTGCAAGAAATCTAAGTTAATTTATGTCTTTTTCTTTAGTGTGGTTTGTTGTGGGAAGCTGTGGAGCATTTTGCTTTATTCTGATTCAGCTGGTTTTGCTTATTGACTTTGCCCACTCGTGGAACGAATCCTGGGTTGATAAAATGGAAAAAGAAAACAGAAAGAGGTGGTATATAGGTAGGTAAACATGTTACGTGCGTAAAGTAGTTTGTTATAATTGGTGTTGTCAAACGATTAATCGCGATTAATCACATCAAAAATAAAAGTTTTTATTTACATAATATATCTGTGTGTACTGTGTATATTTATTATGTATATATGAATACACACACGTATAGCATATATTTTTAAAATATTTACATATATTTAAATTCATATAATTTATATTATATATAAATATGTTTAATATATAAACATAACATTTTTCTTAAATATATACATGCATTGGTGTGTATTTTATCTACCTAGTAAATATGCACAGTACACACACACATACTATATGTGAACAAAAACTTTTATTTTGGATGCGATTAATCGTGATTGACAGCACTAGTTATAATATGTGTTGAGTAATTTAATGCTCCTTCTTTCTAGCCTTGCTGTCGGTAACAGGAGTGAACTATATTCTGTCCTTCACGGCTGCAGTTCTCTGCTATAACATCTACGCTCAGCCAGAAGGATGCATGCTTAACAAGTTCTTCATCTGCTTCAACATGTTATTATGTGTCATAGCTTCTGCTCTGTCTGTACTGCCCAGAATTCAGGTATTTACAGTTACATTTTTTTTTTTTTTTTTTTTTACAAAGCCAAGGGATCAAGCATTTTATCTAAGACATTTGCTAGTCTGTACCTGCCATACAGTATAAGCCACACAGTTTTCATCTGTATTTCATTGGTAGTGTTAGTTAATCAGTTATGGTCCTTTTGTGATTTGTAGTCCAGTGAAATGAGACTGTGTATAATTCTAGGAATACCAGCCCAGATCTGGACTTCTTCAGTCATCCATTATGACTTTGTACACCATGTACCTCACCTGGTCAGCCATGACCAATGAGCCAGGTTAGCAGCTTCACAAAGGTTTTTATTCATTTAATCTTGTCTTCTTTCTTAGCTAAATTAGACCATGTGACTTAGTTGAAATTCAGAATGTTTGACCTTGCGGCTTCCAATAAGCTCGGAAAAACTTGTTTCAGAAATTCTTAATTGATACATTTGCTTAATTTCCAGATCTGTTGTTTTGTTTGTGTCCATCCCTCATCTCCAGACCGCACATGCAACCCGAGACTGATCAGCATCTTCCAGCAGATCACGTCCTCCACAGTCGCGCCACTGGAGATCGAGAACCAGACGGCCATCATCATTGTGGACACAGAGGAAACTGTGCCATCTGCCCCGTATTTGCAGTGGTGGGACGCTCAAAGCATCGTCGGATTGGCCATTTTTGTTCTCTGCATTTTGTATTCAAGGTACAGTATAGTGTTTTACTGTGATATATACAGTTGTTGTCTGGCACTCTTGCAATTTCACATTTTCTCTTATGGCCGCTGACAGTGAGGTTAGCTACTGCGCGACGGGCCTCAAACTTCATGATAACATTATGTATGGTGGAAACAGCAGCATCAAGGTCTTTGGAGATGTGCTTGTAGCCTTGAGATTGTCCATGCTTGGCTATGATCTTGTGCCTCTTTCTTTTGTCTGTTCTTGTTGTGGTTAAAACAGTGACACAAAACAGGAAAAGTGTATATATATGTATATAAAAAAAAATATATATGTATATATATATATATATATATATATCAGTGTGTATATATATATATATATATATATATCAGATATATATATATATATATATATATGCTTCAAATCAAATTATTGGAAACTACTTCCAGAGGGTGCCAATAATGTTTGGTTTCAGTCATTCATTCATTGATTCATTCATTCATTCAGCTACACAATAAAAACAGACATGTGGCTGCCAGAAAATGTTTTAATTTCAACAGTTTTCTGGAGTAAATTGTGGATTATTTGAAAAAAAAAAAAAAGTGCAAAGGACCCACTACTATTTAAAACCGCCAGTAAAAACTCTGGACATATTTGATTAAATGTACATTATTTACTTATTTACCTTTACCATATACCTTTTTTAATGGATAAGTTGGACCAAATTACCAATTTGTAAAGCATACATGGGAATGTGTCCAAGCTTTTGACTGGTAGTTTTAATAGATTAATAAACATTCTTGAAGACATTATATTGAACACAAGTATCCAGATGGGACATACTGAAGTTCTAATGCTTATGCCATAAAGAGCTTCATTTTTTTTTCCTCACAGTATACGCTCTTCCAATACCAGTCAAGTTAATAAACTAACCTTAGCAGCTAAAGATACCACAGTCGTGGATGAAAGCTGCACAGTAAGTCTTGAGATAGCAGAAGAGGTCAAAACACCAATTGTGGAGGACAACGAAAGAGACACTGTTCAGTACAGCTACGCTTTCTTTCACTTCATGCTGTTCCTGGCATCTCTTTACATCATGATGACTCTCACCAACTGGTACAGGTGTGTGCATCTCCCAGTGATCACTAAAGTATGAAGTAGAATTTTTTAACATTTGAATAGAAAAATAGAAACACGCTACAGCAGGCACTGTGTATTATTATATGCAAAATGATAACATTAATTTTTATTGTCAAACCAGTCCTGATGCAGACTACAGTGCCATGACGAGCAAGTGGCCGGCAGTGTGGGTGAAAATCTCCTCCAGCTGGGTCTGTCTCTCATTATACAGCTGGAGTCTGGTCGCTCCTATGATCCTCACCAACAGAGACTTCACCTAGATGCATTTCTGCAGAAAACCTTTAAAAATAAAGGTTCTTCTATTTCGTTGCTTTTTTCAGACTTTTTTCAGAGCCTTGATGCTATTATAAAAATACTGTTTGGTTTCTGTTCCTATTTATTGGAGTTTTAATGTCTTTATGGATTTTATTTTTGGACCATTTTGCCTAATAACCTCAGCATGTGTTTGGATGTTCTCTGTGCCATCAGCTGGAATGACAATGTATATTATATTTCCTCCATGTCTGCTTACTGCTTTAGATAAACCTTTTTTTATTATGGTGTGTTTGTACTTTTGATTTATGCTGAAAAAGTGTTTTATCTCTGTTGGTCAGGCAAAATGTACCGATCTTTAAATTTTTTGTATCTTTACTGTGTTTTGTATAAAAAAATGCTCTATTTTCGTCATAAAATCAGAAGTACAGTGACAAAAAAAAGACAAAAAACAAAACATTACTTCTGATCAAGGATGCAAATATATTTTGGTTAATTATCAAATATGTTGTATTTTTGTACAACCAGGAAAATTCTTGTACTATATGTACAATGAATGAATTAACATTATTATATTTAACTTTTTATTTTTATTTGGAGATCACTTAAAATGAAAATAAATGATCATGAACACTATTATAATTGCATGTATTTGTCATTGATTTTATACCATCACAGCAGCTCTACCGTCATGTTTCAACCTGCTGTACAGACTACAACTCGTCCTTCTCACTGAATGCTGGTATGACGTTCCCTGATTTTCAAGCAGAAGGATGCAATGCAATGTCTGTTGCAATTTCTTTGAATAATATTTATCCTCAATTCAGACTTGTGAGTTTATGTTGATGATGAGGCTGCATGACAAGAACTCGACTGAACCTGGTTTCTGCATCTCCATCTTTTCTCACTATTCTTTATACAACCTGTGTTATAAAGCACTACTGTATACAAATGATGCTAATCTGACTTGACCACCATCAGTCATGATTGTCCAGAATCTGTATATTACTGATTTAAATGCACATTACAAAAGCAAACTTGAATGCACTTTTTTAATGGTTTCATTCGCAGGCCTTTGAAGCACACTGAACATGGTGAGTTGCATGTTTTTAGTAGCCCAAAAAATTCCACTGACATTTTTTGCCAATTAGTATTAATTATATTGAACTATAGATGAAACAGTACAGTATGAAAAAAAAAATTACTCTTTGACCAACATTCATTAAAAATTGATCAGGTGGGCCAGACATCAGCTGGTATCTCTTATGCACCCACAGTGAACTGGAGAATCTGAGATTGAACCATTCATTACGTTATGTTCAGTGCATCAAAAAACCCTACACATTCATGTACTAAAAAGATGACTACATTTCCAACATCAAACTACAGCTCTAAGCTTGTAGCAAATCTTGTGTGAAACCATTTCAATGCCAGAATACATGCTGTACTGCACTTCATCCCACCATACTCCTCTTCCGTCCTCTCAATCGAACTTCATCCAGTTTCTTGATGACCGCAGGTGACTTTTTGGATGAAGCAGTGTAACTTTTCAAAAGTCTCTCAAACAAAGTCTCAGTTTTGGGATGAGTGCTGAGAAAAGCTTTCTCCAACACGTACAGATCAACTCCTTTATCTTCCGGTAGAGCAGAAATATAACTCAACCCAAAGTCAATCAGAACCAGCTTCATGTTCTGGTCTTCAGCTCCACTGACCAGAAGCATGTTGGAGGTGGTGAGATCACCATGGATGACATCTTCATCATGCATCTGAGCCAGGGTTTCACCAATCTTGTCTGCTAGAGTCTGGAGATCCTGTGGGTTTTGTTCTGATGCTTGAGCCGATGCTATGTGGTCTTTTACTGTCACTGAGTGAATAATATCCTCCAAGAAAATGCAATGAGTGGTGTAGTCAACAAAGTAAACAACGGGTGCGTTGATACCTGGGACAAAGGAAACAAAGAATTCAATCATATAGAGTAGATGTTAATTACATTTAAATTTGTTCGTTTAGCAGTTTAATAACCTTAACATTTATGTTTGCACTCATATGCAGTGTGATGGAAAAAAGGTAATTTGTCACCCGGCAGGACCCTTTAAAATCACCTACGAGGCAAATAAGTGTTTAAGAATATTCTTATTGAAGCCTCAAAAGGATAGTTCACCTCAAAATGAAAATTCTGTCATAATCTTCTCACCCTGAAGTTGTTCCAAACCTGTTTTTTTCTGATGAACACAAAATGTATTTTAAAGAATGTTGGTAACCAAAAAGTTGACGGTAGCCAATAGAAATTGATTTCCACAGTATTTTTTCGTTTTTTATTTTATTTTTATTTTTTTATTTTGTGTTCAACAGCTAAAATTCATGCAGGTTTGGAACTTAAGGTTAAGTAAATAATGACTATTTTCATTTCCAAATACTAATATTTTAACTTTTATTGTGGTTAAGGTTAGGTTGTTCTTTCTTGAGCTTATTATTTAAATACTGTGCAGTCTTTGATTAGTCAAATATATTTGCTTCAAACAATAATAAAGTTATCCCAAAGTATAAATTAAAGCTCTGGATGCTGCCCTACAAATTTAGAATTTCAAATAAATTCAGAGTGATTCATTTGGAGATTTTAAAAAACATTTACAAATATTCCGCTCCTAAATTTTAGGCTATAAGTTAAAGGCTGTAAGAGGAAAACTATGATAGCGACGAGTAAGTTGCATTGATCATCTTTATTTACTTTTATTGAGACTGCACGGTTAAACCTATTCTTGTTGTCGTGAATATGTGTGCATATGCTGTCGAAGCTGACTGAAATAAGAGATATATGACAGGATCTGGTGTTGTTGTGCACTGACCTGCTCTCCTGCATCGCAGTATGGATCGCACCTCCTGTGTGGTTCTGCGGCGCGTCAGTTTCTCGTCGACTTCAGGGTGGCGATATAATTTTGGGAATCTCTCTTTAATAATCACGGACCGACCCAAAAACTTACCTCGATATACACGGGCTTCAGCGCCCTGTTTAATCATCTGTGCCTCCTTTAAATAGGACGGTACACTCGCTTTTACTGAGTCTGAGTGGGCCATGTTCCAACGTGACCTTGTGACATACGGCCATGAGCTCTCTGCTTCCGGGGAATTAAATAATGCTTCTTCTTTTATTAGATACACAAGCGCATACCGCCACCTACCGTTCTGACTTAGCCCTACTCATAATCGTTTTTATTCACTTGCTGTGTTTCCCCACGTTAGTATCGTTAGTATATTCATTGTCCAACAACCTTTAAAAAGATTGTTGATATAAACACTAATTTATCACCCAAACTCCCATTAGATATGGTGCATTTGTTACCCCAGATAATAATCAGTCTTCTCTGTCTTCCAAATGCTGTAGTGTTACACTATGATGGCACAGATGTTTAGCCATTTAGAATTTTTGCAGCGTAGTGTCCTAATCACTGATCTATAATATAGAACATATATAGATCAGTGGTCCTAATCTAAGCTATTCGAATATTTGAATTGTGGAATAAATAGCCTACACAATCTATTTCAGAAGCAGGATAGAGGCATTCGCACAAACCTTTCAGTATCTACATAAATATATGTATGATATTGGCTTTTTGTGTCAACTGTCAAGATATTATCATCAGTCTTCGATCTTCTTCGATCAGACCAAAATCCAATAAACAGTACGCTGGTGTTTCACAGTCTCCTTAAATCATGACATGCTGTCTGTCTGATTTTCTGGTGAAACTAAAACAAAGATTGAAAACAAATTAAGATAGCACCGTTATTTATTGAATTAATTATTAATTAGTTTGATATTTACTATATCCCCTGCTGAAAAAAAAAAAAAAAAAAAAAAAAAAAAAAACATTAGAACCATCACAGAAATTTCTAATGGCCTACTAAAAATAGTCCCTCCATTACAAACATTACAAACCATCAACTTCTGGGGTCATATTCCATTATTGGCCACAAATAGAAGGTGACCAATTAGGCAGTTAGGCAAGTCTCATTATAACCAGTAACACCATTACAAATTTTGTGATAGTGTGTTTTTTTTTTTTTTTTTGCAGGGTTATTATATTATTTTATATTTATATGTGATTTTTAAGACTCCAGGGAACTTTGCCAAAAAAAGAAAAACGCACTCAAGTGATCTGCTCACTGATCTATATATGATATATTATAGATCAGTGGATCTGCTCTAATGAAACCAATAGCGCCAACGCCGGAGTTGTCATGGTGACAGCGTTCCGAATGAAGCGGACAGTTCCGGTGATTAGGACGACTAGACAACTAAAGAACAGATTGTCCCTTTAAACTCGCAGTTCCCATTCGCTATGTTTATGTTTTTGTTTTGGAAAATGATAATGTTCCCGGACGAGACAGACTTGTTGCGTATTTGATGAGCCAGCGTCTGTAAATTCTGTTAAAAATGGTTTAGTGTCAGACCTGTTCGATGCTTATTTGTGTTTTAGCATGTCATTTTTAAGAAAAATACAAAACGAAGTATTGTAATTGATTGTTTGTAGCCCGTTATAGAAATAGTTATGGTGATGTTGTTGTATATGGCTAGACATCTAGAACAACATGTATAATTATTTATTATTATAATATGCAGTTCATAGTTTATGGCCTTATGTATGTTTTCTGTTTCTTGCATACAAGATAACCTTCTGAAATATGACTTTTCTACTTTTGAACCATTTGTATAGTTTTAAGTTGACGAGTGTTCTGAAAATCTGAGATATCTATCAGGATGATCTACCCTCACTATATGAGGAGTGAAGTTAGGGTTGTAGGTTAGTCCAGCCTCGTAAAAATACGCTACCCATGGTGGCAGCACATCCCGTCGCCCAAGGAGATGTGCTTCTTACATTTTTAACACATTTATCGGATGGTAGTACATGTTGTAATTTTATACACAACCTTTTTAACCTGCTCTGGATCCTGAGCAGATCAGAACACAAAGAAAAGTTCTGGTTCACCGTATACTCTTATTAAAAATAAAGGTTCAAAAGGGGGGTTTTGCAGCAATGCAATAGAAGAACCGTTTGGGTTCCACAAAGAACCTTTCTGTTAGCAGTTCTTAAAAGAACCATTTTTAGTGTGAATAGTATTTCAGAAAATCTGAAGAACCTTTTGTGCAGTGAAGGTTCCATGGATGTTAAAGGTTCTTCATGGAATCATCGATTCTAATAAGGAACCTTTATTTTTTAAGAGCATGTGAGCAGGCCATCCCAGCTGCAAAGTTATCTTCTGTGTTATTTGTGTGCTACTTTCTCTTTTCTAGGTCGCTCTGTCCTGGTGCTCACTATCACTGTGTCCACTCTTGGTTGGCCTAGTGTTCGGCTATGAGCTCGGAATAATATCCGGCGCTCTGCCGCAGCTTCAAGCTCAGTTCTATCTGGGTTGTGTCCAGCAGGAAGCCGTGGTTAACGCTCTTCTGATCGGATCATTGTCAGCATCTGTGATTGGTGGCTGGCTGATAGATAGTAATCTGCTCATCCTGGGAGGCACCATTATCCTAACCAAAAGCATCTCTTTTTTGGCACTGGTGGTTTGTAGAGCCATCATTGGTTTTGCAATGAGCATTTCTTCCATGAGCTGCTGCATCTTTGTCTCTGAGATGGTTGCTACCGAACGCAGAGGGTTGATGGTTACCCTGTACGAAGTTGGAATTACAGTTGGGATCTTGTTGGCCTATGCACTCAACTATGTTTTCTCTGGTGTTCAAGCAGGATGGAGGTACATGTTTGGACTTGCTATTATACCATCTCTCATGCAGTTGGTGTCCATTGGGTTTTTACCTCAGACATCCGGTACCTCTGAAAGCCTAGTAACAGAGGACGATAGCCAGCAATCTGATAGATCAGCAGGGGAAATGTTGAATCCGCACACAACAGAACAAGTTAAATATAGTGTCTTTGACCTTTTCAAACCCAAAGACAACATGTGCAGAAGAACCGCCATTGGTCTTGGGCTGGTGCTCAGTCAACAATTCAAAGGTCAGCCCAATGTCCTCTTCTACGCTTCCACCATCCTTTTCTCTGTGGGATTTCAGAGCAACGCGTCTGCAGTTCTTGCGTCGGTGGGTCTGGGTATAGTCATTGCTACTTTGTTGGCAATGGTATGTTCAGACAAGGTTGGTCGAAGATCCCTTCTGATTGGGGGATGCACAGTGCTGGCTATAGGATTGATACTTACTGGTGTCTTGTGTGGACAGACTGTGATTGATACAACAAAACAGTGCACTTCATTAGAACCACATTCAAATTTGACCACACCACGTGGTCAAATTACTCCACACCAGCTGGAATGATCAAGAAATTCAAATATTTCATCACCAAGTGGTCAATCAAAGTCCTCCATCTGCATGATGACAGTTGTGAGTGCCTTCTCAGTCAGCTTTGGACCGAGTAAGTTTTCTTAGAGTAGTACCATACGTTTACTCTACGTTAAAAATGAAGCATCACTGGCAGGACCATGCTACACAACAGCTAGTGCCAACTGCATGAAACTGCATATTTGGTTCAGAGTGACATGGCTTGAGCTAAGTGAGATATTTCCAAAGGAAGTTAGGGGAAGAGCCTTCATTATCAACTGCTTCAATGTGGGGGCCAACCTCATAGTTACCTTTTCTTTCTTGAGTATAACAGGTATGCACAACAACCACGGCCACACACAAAGTCAGTCGTCACTATATATTATATCTCAATAACATTTTTCATTCTTCTCAGATGTGATAGGTCTATCTGAAATATTCTTTGTGTATGGAGTTATCAGAGTGGCAGCAGCTGTGTTCATCTTCCTTGTACTACCAGAAACCAAAGGAAGATCTCTTCATAAAATTAACAGAGAACTCTCTCAGACACGGTACGAGAACATAA
This sequence comes from Cyprinus carpio, assembly GCF_018340385.1. Taxonomy (NCBI): domain Eukaryota; kingdom Metazoa; phylum Chordata; class Actinopteri; order Cypriniformes; family Cyprinidae; genus Cyprinus; species Cyprinus carpio. Next base: position 3,090,924 of record NC_056607.1, on the reverse strand, counting down.
GGGCCTTTCGCACCGTGGGAACCTTTTGATAGTACCAAAACTAATTGTGGAAATACCCACTTTTTGGCATTTTCGCACCACCGGAAGTGGGTACGATTTTAGTACCGGACTGCCTTTTTTCGAGAACCCAATTAGCTCCTACTCCGGAGCAGGGTCTAACCTGTACAAGTGGTACTACCCGTGATGCAAGTATACATTGATTGTCCAGATGGGTACGAAAACGCCCTCACCCGCCATGACTTAAAACGCAGTGTAAACATACTGTAAACATTGTGTCAACTTATTTCGCAGGCACTTGTAGCAAATGTAGCACTGACAGCTGTCATTGGAGATTCTTAGTCTTCCTTTTTGTTCTTTTAATCGATTTACATATACATAGACATTCTATGTCCATTATTGTGAAACCAGCGAGACACAACAAAAACTCAGCTCCAATCACAGCGTCCTCCATCCTCCTGTTGTTAATGTTGTTCTTCTATGTTTTCGTTGTTTTTGTTGTTGAACGCCGCGCACAAATGATGTTGCTGTCGACTGGCTTACATCACTTCCTAGTACACACTGTCGGTGGGAATGCAACCCTTTAAATGGTACTGGGAAATAGTTCGCGCAAAATAGTCCCAGTATAGTACTGTACATTTAGTTTCGGAACTAAAGCGGAGCGAAAGGCCCTATATTCACTGTTGTGACCAGAAAAACGTTTTTCCTTTGGAGTAAAGCAATTTGGACAGAATGAACTGGAATAGTAATGGACTCTAACTTGTGCTTGATGCAATTCAGCAATATCTGACAACATCCAATCAATGCATTAATCAAAATCTGTTCTTTCTTTTAGATTTATTCACAGAGAGGAATTCTGCAATATTTTCCAAAGAAGGCATTTCTCCCCAGGGTATCAGAGAGTTAACTTGACAAGCACAACAACATGACATGAAGCAGAAAGTTATGAAATCCCTTGCTGACCATCAGTGCAGATCAATCTGTTCACTGGATCATTTTTTTCAATGTTTTAATGATAATGTCTATCTATTTTTTTACTGACTCACATGGTTGGTTCACATGCATGTGATATTTACTAGTGATAAATCTTTATGAAATCATGAAATACTTTTATAATTATGATTTGGAATAAGTATACATTACACCTACTTGACTTATTTTATTTGCAGTGTGTGACAAAATCTGTGTGTCAGAGCACATTAAAAATGTACAGTTTAAACATTGTTTAAATGATGTGTGAAGAGCTGTGGAATTGATATAGAGAGATGTTAGAAATGTCTTACATTTTTCATGTAGATTTTTTTAATAAATGAAATTTCTGGAATTGATATGTACTTCTATGCAGCTCAATGAAGAAGAAAAAATTGTGCACTGTAGTGGAAAAGTAGGGCACAGTGCAAAATAAAACCTCTTTCTTATTAAATACAACATATTATAAACACTATCACTGCTTTGCATGAATTTTAAAATAGTCAATGAAACCATTTAACATTTATATGCTGGCACTTTTTTTTGCGTTCAGGATATATATTATCTCAGTTCAAGCATTCCCTGGGAACTGAACTGTTTGAGCTACGTGATTGCCCACTTCAGTGCTCTAATTTGTACAGGTACAAAGTATGATATTTAAATCTTAAAAATAAATTTCTTTATTTGCAACCCATCAGAACTGCTTGTCGAATAAAACTGTTGGTACAAATGAACTGAACACAAAGACTGGATAAGCAATGATTCTTTATTACTGGATTATGGGTATACAGAAGTTATGGACTGCTGTATTTATAAAAATAAATAAATCAAATATGCCACAGCATTGCCATTTACAGGGGACGTCCATGGTGAGAGGAGCTAAAGACACTGCTGTGTGTTGTGTCAAGGCGATTGGTGTGACCTGATGTGAGCTACAGTAAACAGCACCAATACACACTCCGAACTACGGCCACAGCTGTATAACGGCAGTATCATTTCACACGTGAGAGAGGATTTGCTCATTGACTACTGACAGAAATACTGTGCTAACGCATGCTTCACTTGCTCCAAGAAATAGTCCATCTGTTTTCAAGTAAAGCTAAGCTGTTTAATGGCAGGACAATGTATGTAATATCACACAGGCTGATTCTCTTTCTGTGAATAAGCTCTCAAACACATCCTGCACACTTCTGCCTAAAGTGAACATCTCATGATGAAGTGCATGCAGTTTCAGATGAACTCATGCTGCACTGCGAGGTAAACTGAGGGGTGGTGGGGCTGAGGAGCTCTATCTAACAACAGTCCCAGAGATACTCAGGAGGTTTGGTGTGACAGGACTGACAGGTACGGTGATGTCACTGAGCGGCCCCCGTGGCTGCAGGCACTGGAGTGTTTAGGCTGCTGGGGGCCATGAGAATGGGGGAACCCGTCAGGGGCCCTAGAGCTGTGGAGGCTGGAAGCGCAGCTATTCCTGGTGAAGCAGTTTGGAAAAAGAGGAATCTCAAACACTCTAGTGACACAAGCAATTCCTTGGATGTACACATGAGCTCTCTTCAAACTTGGTCATGTTTATTTGGAGCTCAAGAAACATTTCTCATCAGTGTTGAAAACAGCTGCTGCCTTATATTTTTCTGGAAACCATGATGCATTTTCTTTCAGGGCTCTTTGAAAAAAATGCTTGCTGAATAAATTTTAAACGCACTATGCAAACTTCTGCCAAGGGACGAAAAAAAGGTAATTAAGACTTTTTATCTTACAATTCTGACTTCTTTCTGCAATTCTGAGTCAGAATAATAAGATAAAAACCAAAAACTACAAAAAATTCTAAATCAAAATACTCAAAAAAAAATTACCTAATTAAAAAATTCAATTCAATTACCTTTTTTCAAATTTGTTTTTTTATTCCATGGAGGAGAAAACATACCTTGGAACTAAAAAAAAAAAAAAAAAAAGAAGCCAGAGGCTGTAAACAAAGTCAGAATTGCGAAATAAAAAGTTACTAAAAGTTAGTAATTTATTTAATTAATTATTTATTTTTTTTAATTTATCATCCTGTGGCAGAAACATGCTTAATTCTATTAGGAAAGCATTCATCAAGTACCAATGTACCAGTGTTTTGATCACCTTCATTCATTTGAATAATTAATGCATATTTTGATAAATAAAAGCATCAGTTTCTTTCAAAAACAAACAAGCAACTATAACAAAAAACCTCCCTGATCCCAAACTTCTGAGCAGTCTACAGGCAGGTCCACTTATTGGCACAAAGTTGTTAAGTACAAATAAACTCGATTATAATTTTTAATTAGTATAAAATCGTAATTCTGTTGTTCTTGATTCTGTGACCTGTGCTTAAAGGAATTTTCCAGATTTAAAGCATGCCAAGTTCTATGGACAAAATCGGACAAAAATGTGGGTGTGTGCTTGAATCATTAATATCATTATAATGATATTTTAAAGCAGGCAAGGAGTTAGCTCACCTGTTATCATGGTGGCAGTGCTCACTGCAGTGTTAGTTGATGGCACAGTAATTGATCCTGCGATGCGAGTCTGATCTTTCACAACAGGGACTAAGACAAGGGGCAAGATTTCATAATTAATTAAAAATACTAGTATTTAGTAGTGTAAAAGTATAGAATCGAATGAAATTCTCTTCATAGTAATTCAATAGACCTGGTGCTAATGTAATATTTCAAATGCTATTACAGAAGTAGGGGTGCTCCATGGCCTCTCTTGCAGTCAGTCTGCTCTGATGGTCGTAACGCAACAACTTGTCCAGAAAGTCAAGAGCTTCAGGACTGACCAAGTGTTGGTTTTCACTGTGAACGAACCGCTCCCATCGCTTACGGGAATGTCTAACATGAAGTAAATGTAAATTGGCTGAAATCAAATTGCAGAAGACAGTGCTAACAATGTCAGGTTATAAGGAGGGCTCACCTTCCCAGAATGTCATTAAACCGAGGCTCCAGCTCAATGTTGTATTTATCAATGCAATCATAAAGATCTTCTGTTCCAAGAACTTTAGCTATCCTCACCAACTTTGAAGAAACATGAACATTGTGATCAATTCAGTCAATACAACTCCAAAAGTAAAGACCAACTGCATTCATTTGTTACAGTGCTCATGTTACTACTGTATATGAGAGATACTTGAACTTACGTTATTGCTTTTATTATAATAATTAATAGGCTATTAGTAATGTAATATGTATAACTGTATAACAGACTGCATTAATTGTGGCTATTAAGTACATTTTCAAACTTTAATCCCAAATTTCTTGTAATGTTTAAGAAAAAAAATCACATACACAGTACACCTTTAACTAAAATTATCATATAAAAAATTAGCATTTCTTTTTATTCCAGAGTTAAGACCTGTTCATGACAAGACAACACTGTAACTATAACCATATGATTATATTAGTGTCCACACCAGAGGACAATACTGTTCTGTTTATTATGAGCACACACTGCAGTTTATATAAATGCCCAAGCTTTCTAACGTTAGATGGATTCTGATTGGCTGTCAGTGTTTTTATTGTTTTACCAACTGGGAAAATAAAAAATGAAAGTGATTCCTTCAAATTGTTCCTCTTTGTCGTTATTATCATGGAATTAGAATGATTATTAAAACGTTATAATTACAGTTATTTTGGTAACACTTTATGTGTACTTACCCAAGAAAGTACTGGGTGATATAAGGTAACTACATGGTTAAGGCTAGGTTTAGGAGTAGGTTCAGGGTTAGTACCTAGTTATTACCCAGTTATTATAATTTTTATAATACATACAGTATGTAGTATGTACAAGCAGAACAGGACTGTTAAATAAAGTGTTATCGTTATTGTTATAGTCATCGTCCTTGGTGTTAACAGGCCTTTAGTTCTGGTTCTCTAATTTTAATTTTTTATTATTCATTATCATTTTTTAAAGCAAAAATTAAGGTTAGAGTGATGCAATTACAAATGGTTAAAGTAAATAGGTATAATGTATCATTTATGTGAGGCTTATCATTTTATAAAGCACAGAATATTCCTTTGGTTATCAAGCAACTGTTCATTGAGCTCCTGATGATACTCACCTGGTCATAGTTATCATGTCCGTGGAAGAATGGCTCCTTCCTAAAGATCATACTGGCCAGCATACAACCAAGACTCCACATATCAAGACTGTAGTCATACATCTGGAATGACAGAATAAAAGCCATTTGTTTCAGATTTCCAAAAGCGTTCGCAAGTTGTTTTGCCAAGTTCAGCAATCAAAATCTCAAAAGGTAAATCCTCAAAAGCTGAAGACTTCTCAAGTGGCTGACTAGACATTTTAATCTTAAATGTGAAAACAACTTAAATTGGGCATCTGTATATGAACAGATGTTAGGTCTGACCTGGTAATCTATCAGTAGTTCTGGTCCTTTAAAGTAGCGAGAGGCGACTCTGATGTTGTACTCCTGTCCTGGGTGATAGAATTCAGCCAGTCCCCAGTCAATGAGACGCAACTGAAACATGACAGCATGGACATCAGCCTGTTTGTCTGTCTGTATAATGATAATCTATATGATAAGAACACATGCTGCAAACGTCAGTGGCTTAATGAAACTTTAAACCTCCAACATACAAATGTTCCTTTCCTAGAACAATGCAGCATTATTTTATACTTTGTTTTCGATAATTGTTTCCAACATACTTTCATCAAAAAAAATCAGTGTTGTTGTTTCTTATGTGAGTATTAAGCAGTGTTGACCGATTACCTTTCTGTGCTCATGATCAATCATGATGTTGTGTGGTTTGACATCTCTGTGCATAATACCCATACTGTGACAGAAATCCAAAGCCTAGAGACATACACAACATGAGATCTTTCAAAACCTCTAAAACGGATTTACAGGAACAACAATAAAGAACAATACAATAACAGACTTATAATCTGATGTACTGTATGTATCTAATGCCCTAGACTGAGTTTGATTTCCTGCATATTTCAAAATGTAAAATGCTAATTATTGTATGGGGGAAAGACAAGTATGCAATCTCGTTCAGTTTTCTCATTTTTACACAAACTGTAGTGTTGAATTCAACCTTTAACCAAAATGTCCTTACTAAACTGTAAGAAAAAATGGCAAACAAACATTTATTTATTTATTGAATTCATGGGAAATATACATTTAAAAATGACTAGAAAGCATCATTTGTAAACATAAGCTAGTCTCTGGTGAACATTTATTTTTTAAAAGAGATTTAGGTACCACAATCTCACCTTCAGAATCTCATACATGTAGAAGCGAATGTCATAGTCTGTCAGAGTCTGATACAGTTGCTGATGAAAACAAAGCAAAGATGGAACTAAATACATAACGGGTTTTTGTTTTTGAGGTTATCAGAGATTGAGAATAAGGTTTTTACCTTAAAGTCTGTGTTGTTCACATGTTCAAAAACTAAGGCAGGTGTTCTGGACTGCAATGTGTGTAAAAAAAAAACACTTAAGTGCTAAAATCAGTTCTTCCAGTATAATTTGATTGTTTTTTTTCTGATTACAAATATCACAAACACCAAGGGTTCTGAATACTGACCACTGGGTCTTTGACGATGTCCAGGAGGGTAATGATATTTGGACCTCCGCGAAGGTTCTCAAGAATCTTTATTTCACGCTTTATCTTCTTCTTCTTCACAGGCTAAAAAAGAGAGAGTTCCTAATGATCCACAAACTATTAGGTCCGTAACAACTTTTAAATGCTGCTGCAGTGATTTTTCAAAATAGAAAGGATTACATCAAAGACAAAAAAGAATAAAATTAAATTAAAAGAGTAAATTAATAAGAGTAGATTATTTGTGCATCTGTGTCAACTCTTTGCACCTCTGGCTGTCTTTTTGGTTACACTTTATTTTAAGGTGTCATTGTTAACTATACACCTAAGCACTGAGTAATTTTAATTAACTACATTTAATTACTATATGGTTAGGGTTTGGCTTAGGGTTAGTTGCACGTAATTATGCATAATTAATTGCTATTATAATAGTAAGTACATGTAACATGTGTAACAAGGACACCTTAAAATAAAGTGTTACCATGTTTTGTTTTTTTTGTTTTTTATATTGAGAAGCCATTTGTGTTAACAGCAATATATTCTTTAAAGGCACAGATAACTCGGGACAGGTACACCAACTTGCCACATTAAAGGGTTAGTTCACCCCAACATGAAAATTCTGTCATTAATTACTCACCCTCATGTCATTCCAAACATGTAAGACCTTCGTTCATCTTCAGAACAAATATTAGGATATTTTTGATCAAATCTGAGAGCTATCTAAACCTCCATAGACAGCAACGCGACTGAAATGTTCCCAGGTCCAGAAACATGTGACATCAGTGGCTCAACTTCAGTTTTGCGATGCTACGAGAATACTTTTTTTTGTGCAAAGAAAACAAAAATAACATTATTTACTCAACCATTCTTCTCCCCCGAGTTATGTCTTCCACCATTTTAGGGAGTATTACAAAGCATACGCACACTTTCCCCTAAGTGTAAACAACGCTTATTACGCAGATTACATTCATGTGCATGCTTTCCCCCTGAACATAAACAACCGTGATTACGTCCAATAAGTTCTTGGGTACTCTCCAAAATGGTGGAAGACGTAACTCAGGGGGAAAAGAATGGTTGGGTAAATAATGTTATTTTTGTTTTCTTTGCGCAAAAAAAAGTATTCTTGTAGCATCACAAAACTGAAGTTGAACCACTGATGTCACATGAATGGTTTTACCGATGTATTTACTACATTTCTGGACCTGGGAACATTTCAGTCACGTTGCTGTCTATGGAGGGTCAGATAGCTCTCTGATTTCATCAAAAATATCTTAATTTGGGTTCTGAAGATGAATGAAGGTCTTACGGGTTTCGAACGACATGAGGGTGAGTAATTAATGACAGAATTTTGATTTTGGGGTGAACTAACCATTTAATATTTGTCAAATAAGAAAAACATGGCTTCAAATGCCTTCATTTTTATACTTGCATTGCCCATTTCTGTTAACTACAGAATTGGTCTTACCTTTAGTATTTTAACCACTACTTTCTCATTGTTTGTAATGTTGATTGCTTCAAACACTTCGCTGTACTTTCCTCTGCCTAACTTGCGGACCAGTTGAAAATCATCTTGATTGCTGGAAAATATATGTTAAAAGTATTTGTCAGCATTTAGGTCATTTTACAGCTTTTACAATCTCAATACTTATGTCACGTTTTTAAAACTCTTCACACAGTTCTTCTTACCAACTTTCAGCTTAGCACAGCAGTTACAGTAATTTCACATTTAAAGTGCACAAAAACTACCAAAACACTTCATACATGTATCAAATCAACTCATTTTTTCCCATTACACTAGCAAAGGTTTGTCACTCATAAAACACTGACCTAAAACCACAAACAGGTAGCATTATGTTTTCTGTTGTAAAATGTATTTTAAAAAGAAGAATGTCACTGTCTACTGTTTAGAATACACTGCAGTATATCTCAGGATGGCCCATGCTTGAATTACAAACATTATTCCTAAGTGTTCTCCTTCAGTATGTAATTAAAGACTAACACCTGTGTATGTGTTCATCTAATTGTTTTAATATTTTTAGATTTTCAATATGGTATTACTCAAATGTAGCAAATTGCTGGCTATCTTATTCAGTTTTATATTATGTTTTGAATTTAAGTTGAACACTTTTGAAAAGAGCATGTAAATGTGCAAACTGGCCTGAAGGTTCGTAGAGTTTTAGATGCTAGTTGTGTCTGAGTGAGAAAAGAATTCATGTCATTTGAAAAATGTTGTCACTGAATGTATTCTGTGCCAAAGCAATGATAAATGATCCACAGTTTAGCCCATATAGACTACTGTTGTGCTCACTGTGCAAGGAGTTTTGAAAAAGTGACCTAAATATTGAAAAAAGCATGTGATCAGCAAACAATAGCGAGAAAAAAAAAAAACACAAATACAACATAAAGGTAACAAAACTATGCAAATTGATTGTGTTTGCCACTTTAAAGGTGTTACTACTTGAGCAAAATATACAGTAAAATAAAAGAATGATTTATGACTTATTTTTGAAATATAGACCATATACTGTATATAACATAATAATAATAATAATAATACAATAGATATATTTAGTATGTATAGATATACATACCCCCACTCAATAACATGCGATTCATAATCCCAGTATTCTCTGGGCCGTTGTGTGTTGACCTCAGTGTAGACTCTGGCGCGACTCGCCACAGGTCCTGACATGATGCACAGTTCAGCACTGTGTTTACTGTACTGCGAATTCAAAATCGGATGAGAACAGTTTTGCAGAAAGTGCTGGCTACTGGAAAGGGGCCATAGAAGATGGAAGCGCCTCCGGATGGCTGTGGGGAAAAGTAAATAACATGGGAAATCTGAGACTTTGTCAAGAAGACTACTTAAGCTAACTCACTACACACATGTAGGCTATATTTTTATGTGTATTTGGTGAATAACTTTTGCCCCAATCATCTGCAGCAAAGCTTTGCATTCGTTAGGTTGTGTTTGATCTAAAAACATGAAACCTGACTTAAAGTTAAACACCCAGTTTTATTCATTCAATATTTTTTCACCCTCATTCTTCTGGGGAACACCAAAGGAAAAAAAAAAGTAAGAATTTTTGGTTACCACTGACTTCCATTATATGGACAAAATTCACTGAGCAATTTTTCAAAATATCTTTTTGTACTTTTTGTTTGTTCCACAAAGAAAGAAAGTCAAACATGTTTGGAATGACATGAGGATGAATGAACGATGACAAACTGTTTTTTTTTTGGGTGAACTCTCTCTACTGTATTTGCTTCAGTATAATGAAGATCCTAAATAAGAACTACAATGTCAATCCCTAATTTTAGAAAAAAGTCTGCAGTGAAATTTGCATTTTCTCAAGAAAATACCAGTACTTGAGAAAGCAAAATAAATTTTTTTTTTCTTTTTCTCAGAAAAGGAAGAGGAAAAATGTATGACGTCATCAGCTTTTCAGGCTATTATGGCACCGAGTGTTTGCTGAACAACATTCTAACAATGTAGGTTTAAGTCAGGGATAGTTGTTTTGGTTTTATATTCATTTTACATTTATTTAACATTGGTGATGGAAGCAGCAGCTAGAGTTCTTACTAGAACCAGGAAGTATGATCATATTAGCCCGGTTCTGTCAACACTGCACTGGCTCCCTATCAAACATTGTATAGATTTTAAAATCTTGCTTATTACTTATAAAGCCCTGAATGGTTTAGCACATCAGTATTTGAACGAGCTCTTGTTACATTATAGTCCTCCACGTCCGCTCCGTTCTCAAAACTCTGGCAATTTGATAATACCTAGAATATCAAAGTCAACTGCGGGCGGCAGATCCTTCTCCTATTTAGCACCCAAACTCTGGAATAACCTACCTAATATTGTTCGGGAGGCAGACACACTCTTGCAGTTTAAATCTAGATTAAAGACCCATCTCTTTAACCTGGCTTACACATAACATACTAATACACTTCTAATATCCAAATCCGTTAAAGGATTTTTAGGCTGCATTAATTAGGTAAACCGGAACCGGGAACACTTCCCATAACACCCGATGTACTTGCTACATCGTTAGAAGAATGGCATCTACGCTCATATTAGTCTGTTTCTCTCTAATTCCGAGGTCACCGTAGCCACCAGATCCAGTCTGTATCCAAGTCAGATGGTCACTGCAGTCACCCAGATCCAGTATGTATCCAGCCCAGATGGTGGATCAGCACCTAGAAAGGACATCTACAGCCCTGAAAGACAGCGGAGACCAGGACTAGAGCCCCAGATACAGATCCCCTGTAAAGACCTTGTCTCAGACGACCACCGGGACAAGACCACAGGAAAACAGATGATTCTTCTGCAAAATCTGACTTTGCTGCAGCCTGGAATTGAACTGCTGGTTTCGTCTGGTCAGAGGAGAACTGGCCCCCCGACTGAGCCTGGTTTCTCCCAAGGTTTTTTCTCCATTCTCTCACTGATGGAGTTTTGGTTCCTTGCAGCTGTCACCTCTGGCTTGCTTAGTTGGGGACACTTCATTTACAGCGATATCGTTGACTTGATTGCAAATTATTGCACAGATACTATTTAAACTGAACTGAGCTGCATGATGACATCACTGAATTCAATGATGAACTGCCTTTAACTGTCATTTTGCATTATTGACACTGTTTTCCTAATTATTGTTGTTCAGTTGCTTTGACGCAATCTTTTTTGTTTAAAGCGCTATATAAATAAAGATGACTTGACTTGACTTGACATACCTCTGGCCAGCTTCCCGAGTGGAGTGGGTGTGTGTGAAGAGGGACACTGGGACAAAAGGGCTAGCAGTGTATGATGTGGCTCACCTAAAGTTAATGGAGAACCCTCACCACTGCATTTACAATGGTCTTTTCGCAGGTCAAGGAAGGGAACTGGAAGAAATTTCCATGCAACCATCAACCTCCCACCTTCCGTTAAGATTTTTCAAAGGTTTTTACTATTTAAATGTCATATAAAGCAAAAATAGCTAATTCTTTTTCACTACAGTTACAAAAACCGTTTTGTATCAGTGCAATAATTGTTGTAGCTGGCATCTACATGTTACTAGTAAGAACTTCCATTGAAATCCGTTTTGCAAACTGCTTGTCCAGTGTGGGGTCACACGGATGCTGAGGCCTATCCCAGCATCTCGGGCCTTACGCAGGGTAACAACCTGGATGCATGGCTAGTCACATTTCAAGTAATTAATTAATTATACATATCGGTCATTGCTTTTACACTCTGTTATAGAAAACTGACAGGCTATCAATAATTAAAAAACGTTTTATTATTATTATTTTTTTTACAATTGGGATGAACTTCATTACTAATGCAACGTTTTTTTTTTACTTAGCATTTTTTTTTAAATTTAATTAGCCTATATTAATTATAATTCAATTCTGCAAGTGATTAGATGTTAAACCTGCTTGACATTATATTAAGTCATTTTTTTCTAAGAGATATACCATATGATCTAAAAGATATGATGCCCGCTATTCAGCACACAGCACCTGCTAAACTAATAGAGAATTTACTAGCATCAGATACTCAGTGATCATATCATGTGTAACAGCAGTGATGCAAACACACTTCTGAAAGCAGTGTAATAAATGGGATGAGCTTTCTCCACACAACCCGAGCAGCGCCGGCTTCCTCATCTCAACACCAGTCTTCTTCACCACAGCTTTACACACATTTCACTGCATGCAGAGACGCATTTACCTTTTCGATGACAGCCGAATTGACGTGCTAATATTCAACCCGTCGTGGAGATATTTATCCTTATTTCTGTGGGATATTGAGTCATTTCTGTCTCAGAGACTCAACATGGCTGTTTGATAAGGGCTTTGAGAGCGCACGCGCCAAACATCACAAATAGACATAAGCTTACTGACTAGACTAACATTTTTCTTATTTTTCAAACAAGCATGGCGCTAACGCCACAAATGGTTCGATTCCAGTGGATACACAATGTATTGACTGAATGCAAAGTAAATCTCTTTAGATAAACGTATCTAGCAAAATCATAAATGTTTTAACATTTAACATTTTTTTTTAATTTATATATATAGACATGGCAGAAACGTCATTGCATTTGTGTCAAAGCCATATTGCACCAAAAATTAATATCATGATTCTTGGCACATTTTGACATTATAAAAAAACGTTGTTTATATATATATATATATATATATATATATATATATATATATATATATATATATATATATAATTCAGGTAAACATTGGTCCACATTTTTGTCATTACATGAGGAGAAATGTGGCTCAATAAACCTGAATTCATTTATGTGTCTGCCTGCAACTTTCTTAGCCTCGAGTTTTCAAAACTTTTATTCTGTGCATGTGGTTACCCATTTAGTGCATCAAGTGATCCAATGAATGTCACCCAAAAACGAAAATTTGCTGAAATTGTACTCATCCATGGTGTAGATGTGTTTGTTTCTTCATCAGATTTGGAGAAATGTAGCATCACAGCTCTTGCTCATCAACGAATCCGCTTCAGTGAATGGGTGCCATCAGAATGAGAGTCCAAACAGCTGATAAAAACATCACAATAATCCACAGCAACACTTCCTCCACTGATCCAGATGAGATTACTTCTTTTTTTTTTTTTTTTTTTTTTTTTGCTATAGAAAGAAATATTATGGATAGAGCTATCATATTTTCGTCAGAGGCAGTTAAAAATGTCTTGATGAAATTTGTTTCTTACAAACCTGCAACTTTTCTCTTCACAAGACATTAATTGATGGACTGGAGTGGATTACTTGGATTATTGTGTTTTTTATCATTCAGACCATCATTCTGACGGCACCCATTCACTGCAGAGTGAGTGAGCTAAATTTCTCCGAATCCATTCCGATGAAGAAACAAATTTTAGTTTGAACTGTTTCAACACCGAGTAAAATTAGAAAACTGAGTTCACTTGTGATTATTTTTGTAAGGTGTTGTGTACAGTTGTTGTTGTAAGTTTATACACCCCTTGCAGAACCTGCCACATGCTTCTAATTGTTTCTAATACAAATTAAATTACTTCACACTACCACAAATAAGCTATTTCACAACACAGCTATGGAGTCCACAAGACAAAATAATAACAGAATTTAAACAATGAAGTAGTTAAAAACCTGGATTACGGTGAGCAGTTATAATGGCCATTGCTCTTCAGGAAAATCCTCCTGGTCCCATTTCCATTGTTTTTCCAGCATCTTCTGCATATTTGATCCCTTTCAAACAAGGATTATAAATAACTGAAATCAGGTTTTTCACACGGTTGTGAGACTCAGTTATTCGGTTATTTATCCTTGTGTACAATATTCAAACATCTGTTATGTGAAATAGGTTATTTAAGGCAGTACCCCCCCCCCCCCCCCCCCCCTCTTTTTTAATTATTTCTGTTTCTGCAAGGGTTATGTAAACTTACTTCCCACAACTGTTCACTGAAGTTGGAGCAACAAGCAGCAAGTTTGTCGGTTTTCATTACAGATTTTGCACAGCATAACTGAACATGATCACCTTGCTGAATTTATAAAACCTAAAATGCAACAGATCTTAATGAACAATTTCTCTTATTGGTCTAGAACGTATTATTGACCACAAAATTTATTTATAGTGTCCATGGTGTCAAAGCTCTCAACAGCTCAATGGAACATATAATATTAAAACTGTGTGTAATCTGCAGCCCTAGCACCAAACTAAAAAAAAAGAAATTAATAAAATAATGAGCCATCAACCTACAACCATCTGTCTTGTTTTCTCTGCATATTAAAATGGGATAGAATATATCATTAAACACAAATCGCACACTTCATCTTTGCTGTTGCAAACATGTTCTATTATTGAGCTTATGTTATTATTTTGCTTTTAACTTTTAATTAACTGAAGTGACCTAAAGCTGAGAGCCTGAAGGAAGTAATGAAACACCATTCAAGACTCAACCTTGACTGGTCAGGCCAGAAGCCTTGGATTATAAACAGTCAAGACTGTTGACTCAAAGGCTAGAAAAAGATGAAAAAAAAAAAAAAAAAAAAAAGATAAAATCTTAATATTCCCACCACACAGCATGTTACATGATAGCACAAATTCATTTTCACTTGCAGAACTATTCTCAAATTACACTCAATAAGATCATTTGTTATTTTTACAATTTGCATGTATAACAAATAAACCTTTAAAAAAAAAAGATTAGAATGATGTACAGTATTCTGCTGTGCACACCACTACATCCATCGTTTCTGTCCAATGGGAGCTCCTGAAGCAGGACTGCTCATTGGTTGCTGCAGCACATGGGGAGTGGTCAGGAATAGAGAGGAGAACAGGGAGGGATTCTCATGAGTCCAGAGAGGAGGAGGAGAAGGAATGCTCAGCCTTGCGTGTGTGAATGTTTTCCGGATGAAGGTAGAGAGGATGAAGGAGAAGCTCTGAGCTCAGTTGCTGTAGATCTGTCCTTCGGGAGGCTGCGGCAGCTTCATGTTCTCTTTGCACATCATGAGTCGTCGCAGCTCCTGCAGGACCACACGGATGCTGTACGAATTCTGCCACTTGGCCAGTGAGGATACAGCTCGCATGTCGACCTGAGGCAACCAAAGACACGCGGACAACACATTAAACAGTGCAATAACAACAACAACAACAACAAGGTTTGGAGGTTTTCTAAACAGTCCTACAGAATTGACCTATTCGTCTGTTCAATTTGAGAATCCCTGAATGCTGAATCCCTGACAATTTTCAAGCGACAGCTGAAAACTCATCTCTTTTGGTGCTACTTGGAGAAAAAAAAAAGCTTCCCTTTCTAGCTAAAAACAAAAAACTCTTCATTCATATTAAATACTGAAATATTTGGGTTGTCTAAGTTTCAGGTTGTGAACATAACATTTCAGGCAGGTTCAGTTCATTAGCAATTCAGAATTCCTTCTATCAAAGTGTAGACAGACAATATGGTAAACATAGGAATTATGAAGGCAAAATGCACATGACAGAAGCAGCAGATGAGGAAGAACTTGAATATTCAGTACTCAGTTGAACTTACCACACCATTTGAGTTATGCACTCCATTCAAGTTGATCTTTGTCACAAAACGAACAAAAGGAGGCGTTTCTGGATATCTTGGTCCACATTCTACTCTTAGGCTGTACATCCTGTTCTCATAGATGGTCTTCATGAAAACAAACAAAAAAAATTATAAACATTATAAAAAGTACAATTCTAAAACAAAACCACAACTGACATGTTCAAACTATAAAGATAACTATAACAACTATAACAGCATCTACACCAACTCATGATATTGTTCTGTTGCTACAGTTTGGTAATTTGACGCTTTGAATGCTTCTTTAGAGCAGGATGGATTCGCTGTCAATGTTTTTATTGTTCATCATCTTGGAAAAATCCTTCCGATAGTGATTCCAACAATATTGGCCCTGTAACATTTACAGCTCATAAAAGCAACTATTAAACATATTATGCCCTGATCAGTCTACATGAACATACAACTGCCAAGGAATTTGAAACCCCTTCAGATTTAGTGCATTAATTCCTCCAGAACTATAATGCCCCTCAAATAAAAACACGTTCTAGAGTGGTTCATGAACACTAGAAGGAAAAACATATTTTGGCTTTAATGGGTAGCTCAAATGTACATTTCTACACAATTCCTCAAGGAACTCAAGCTTTTTTCTTCAATTTAGAAGTGCTGGATGCTACTTCTCTGCTGATGCATCAGAAGTAATTTAATGATTTCAGTCCCATAACAATTCTTATGACGACTTTATATTATTAGTTAAATGAAGAAAAAAAAAAAAAAAGTTCTATGTAGATAACACCCCTATCCATACTTTCCAAAAAGTGTTAATTGCAGCAACTGTATTTATAGTTATATATAATACAGGGTGAAAACAAATACCGATACTCTCTGATTATGTAATCCGTATGAGAGGTGAATTTCTTTAGTCGGAGGCAGAGTTGGACAGTAGACATATTTTTAGTCTGCTGTAAAAGTTCTTCTCAACTGTCTGAACTTTATCAGTGTTTTTCTTTAGAAAACCTTTACTTCACAACATTCCAAAACATAATATAATGCTTTTTACTGCACTACATTTCATATTAAATATAAATTAATACTTAAGTACTTTAAATCTAAGGTACCTTTCTAATTACATTAGAAATCTGGTATTTTAAATGTTCTTAAGTATTAAAAGTAAACAACAACAACAACAAAACTTATTTATGAAATGCAGTGCAGTAAAAAGTATGACATTATGCTTTGGAATGTAGTGACGTAAAAGTTTTCAAAAGAGTAACACTCTGATAAAGTACAGATACTTTTTAAATTTACCTGAGCAAAGTAAAAATACCTCACTACTGTCCACCTCTGGTCGGGGGCAGCCCTAATATAATAATCTACACAATTTAATATAATATAATAATATGATTAATATAATTAACTAAATAATTTCAACAGTTTCACATGTATAAATATGATTTAATAAGCAAAGATGCTTGTTTGTTTATAGTTAAATGCCATGCCAGTTACCATGGCTATATTCATGAACAGAAAAAAATATATAGATACAGACTTTAAAAAAAGTTTTTAAAATGTGTCTGTGATCACTCTAGATCCTTTACTTCATTAAAACATTGAGAAAAAAAATACACTTCTTTAAGAAACCTTTTCACAAGGGTCTTTACCTTATTGAAAAGTGAAGAGTGGAGTTCAAGACATCAGTCAGAATATCGAGTCACTTTATTTTAAGGTCCAATTCTCGCCATTAACAAACCATTAACTACAACTTTTGCCTAATTAATCTTGTAATTTGCTGCTTATTAATAGTTAGTAAGGTAGTTGTTAAGTTTAGGCATTGGGTAGGATTAGGGATGTAGAATATGCATTATAAGCACTAATAATAATCCTATGTTAATAACAGGCACGCTGATAAACAACTAGTTAATAGAGAAAATGGGTCTCTATCCTAAAGTGTTACCAAATATGGTTCAGTGATAAATATGCAAAGATGTAAGTCAATCACAGAAGCAAGGTCAAAAATTAAAGTCTTAAAGGAGGCACACACACTTGAGTATTCAAACAGAGAAATGGCAAATTATTTCTAAATGATTAATTAATTAAATTCAATTTATATAGCGCTTTTCTGCTTTTTTTTGTCTAGGCACTCAAAGCGCTTTATATTGTGGGGGGGGGTCTCCTCACCCACCATGATGATGATGCGACGGCAGCCATAGTTTCTGATCTTGCCATTAGTTTCTTTGTTAAAGTATTTGTTTCAGGTGCGTCTCATTAATTTACCCATTATATATACTCTCTGTTTTGTTCTGTTCTCTGTCGGTTATTTACTTTACAATTGTGTGTGCTGCGTTTGCTCCTGCAATTCTCCTGTTTTTATTCCTTGTGGATTTATAATTAAAAGGCTCTTCTGGACTATACTCATTCGTTGTGATCTTAATATACAGTAGCACTACAGAATACAATTAAATTAATGTGATATGGATTTTATAAAACAGTTCAGTAAACATTTATTAAGCTGACCACAAAACCTGGAGACCTGGACATTAACCTCCCTCTGCAACTGGATTATGGACTTTCTGACCAACAGACCTCAGCATGTTAGGTCAGGCCACACCTGCTCCACCATCATCACACTCAACACTGGCGTACCACAGGGCTGTGTGCTGAGCCCGTTCCTCTACTCCCTGTACACCCATGACTGCAAGCCTGTGCATGGATCCAACTCCATGATTAGGTTTGCAGATGACACCACGGTGATTGGCCTCATCAGAGACAACGATGACACTGCCCACAGGGAGGAGGTACAGCACCTCGCCACATGGTGCACTGACAACAACCTGCTCCTTAACACCAGCAAGACAAAGGAGGTCATTGTGGACTTCAGGAAGAAGAAAGGAAGCACGCATGACCCAATCCACATTAACGGGATGGCTGTTGAATGTGTCTCCAGCTTCAAGTTCCTAGGAACCACCATCTTGGAGGACAAACACAAACACCTCCAGACTGGGCAAGAAGGCTCACCAGCGCCTCTTCTTCCTCAGAACACTGAAGAAGAAACAGTTGTCTTCAGCCATCCTGGTGAACTTTTACCACTGTGCGATCGAGAGCATCCTGACCAGTTGTATTACAGTCTGGTATGGGAACTGCTCAGTTGCTGACCGCAAGGCACTGCAGAGGGTGGTGAAAACCGCCCAACGCATCACAGGGACACCACTTCCTGCTATTGAGGACATCCAGAGGAAACGCTGTCTACGTCGAGCTCGCAGCATTCTTAAGGACTCCTCTCACCCTGATCATAGACTGTTTAACCTCCTGCCCTCCGGACAAGGACCAGCAGATCCAGGAACAGTTTTTTCCCTACAGCGGTCTCCTTACTGAATTCTGCCCTCTGACACCCCCCACACCATACACACACACTCCTCACCCCTCCTCATCACTACACCTGATTTACAAACAAGCAAAAAACAGTAAACTTTTTGCTACTTGCACTACTGTATGTTCATCCAGAATACTGAGTAATTCATTTGCACACTGAAATATTTTCTATGCACTTTTACTGTCCATTGCACTACTGTAAATGATGTTCATATGTTCATAGTTTCTGCTTATAGTGTACATACACTTATACATAATCCATCTGTATAGTATGTTCATAGTACACCTATCTGTATATTGTGCTGTATATCATAATTTAAATCTGTAAATTATGTCCATAATACTGCCTTATTTGTATATTTATTGTACATTTGTAACATATTGTATACACTGTATATTCTGTACTTACTGCTTATTGCACTTATGGTTAGACTACCTTACATGATGTGCAATGACAATAAAGTTGAATCTAATTTGTAATCGCGCAAATTTTCATGAAAACCTGCACTCTTACATTTTGAATCTTGAATACTGGGGGCATTCTAACAGGCGAGATCACAAAGGGCACTCTGCACTCTGAAGACATTAGCTTTTGCAATAATGTCAGTTAAAACAACAATTATGACAGTATCAGGGATAATACATATTGCACACGTCAAACGTAGTAATGTGCCTTTTTCCCCAGTAATATCGTTATTGGCATTTGGTTCTTTTCAGAAACATTTTTCCAACAGAATAAACACCGACTTTCTGAGTAGGAACGTGGGAAAACAATTACATAGTTTTACTCATGCACAAGAATATGTATCTTAACATTAATTCAATAGAGCCAAGTAGGCCAGTAGAACTGACCCTAGGAGGTCCGATGATCATTCCTCTCCAGCGTGTGAGGGTCATGTCCTCATCGTCTTCCAAACCCCAGCTCACTGTCCCATCTCCAACACCCTTCTGACCCTCCTCAAGCTCCTCCAGCAGCCGGAAGTTACGGGGGACTTTCACGCCTGTGAAAACAAACATTTGCTGCTGAAATAATGTTCAGAACAGACATTTGTATTTGACATCTGGCTAGAAATGTCATTTCAAAATCTGTATAAGTTTTGTATTTGAGTTCTGTTTCAAATACCTTTCTAAGCCAATGCAAAAAAAACAACAAAAAAAAAATGAGTGTTTAGATTTGATCAGCGGTGCTTGACCTAAAATACCGAAATCACAATACTCAATCAGTGACTTCTTCGGTATCAAAATATGAGCCCCAAAAGAGTGCAACAACGCCTGCACACTATTTAGTGGCCCCTAGATTTTGAAGAATTTCCCCCCCATTAATTTTTCCCCATATGGACTTTAAAAAGATCTTTAAGAGTTAGAAACCATTAGCCAAGCAAACCAGCTACGAGGTGAACCACAACTTCACAAACTTTGATTTCAAGCACAAGGCCTAAATATCTAAAAACTTGACAAAAAGACAAACAATGCATATTTATAAAACTATTGATTTAAAGATGTTGACTGTATATAGAAACAACATATGTTACATGTATTTACTATTTATATAGTGTGTCAGCATGAGGAGACTGAATCTATTATCTCATTAGCTTCATATACATTTTGGTGCAATTTCGATTTCGATCAAAGGACTGGATCAGTAAGAGATTGGTGCAGATTTCTTTGCAGAATCACATTATTTTTCACAGGAAATTCCCCTATTAAACAAAGTTATTTAAAAATACAGACCAATGGCTTCGACAAAAACTTATAGCATCAATTAACAGCCTCGTAACTCACAGCTGGTATGTTTTAAAGGTTTATAAATGATCACTGAAAATCACATCCACTATGAAGAAAATGAATGGCATTTTTACTACCAAAACCCTACTGCTGCACTCTATATAACACAAGAGAAGATGATCAGCTCCCCAAAAAAGGGCAAATTAACAATAACAAGCATCTGCATACAGTGTGGAAAAGTCATGTTTTGTTTTTTTAATAGATTTCAACAGAAGTGTATTTTTTAAAGTATTTTTTCAAGGTGTATATTATGTGCTACAAACCACTGAGTTAAGGAATGGAGATGAATAAATGATAAAAGATTAAGAATACGTACTTTACATTTTCAACAAGAGGTCTGCAAAGGAACTGACATTATTAATGCTAGTTACTGTGTTTAAATGGAAGACGTGAAATGTTAGGGTTTTTACATCACGAAGTCAACGGTCGTGTCTTAAATTAGCGAGCTGCCTACCTATACGGCATTTTGGCAAACATATTCTTAAACCTACAGTAACGAACTGCCAACAAAGAAAGCATGTTTAAAACATTAACGAAGTTCGACTGACGCGGAACGCGGCTGCAGTCTAGTTAGGCAGCCACAGGGTTTTGAGACACAGCCAGTGTATTGTGTCGTTTCTCTATCATGACGCTGCAGTTGAAGAAGCTACACGGCTAACCAACTGAATAGTGAGACTATATCAAAACCACGTTGTACTTTAATCTATACACATTAGGAGCGATGTATATGGATCTTAAACTATTTAAGACAGACTCAAACATGAGCACCATCGACATTAAACGCGAGAAATGTCACTGATTTGACAGGCTAATGCTGTGCAAACACACCCACATGAATACCGAGACTCTAAACACAGCAACACGAGTCAATATTTCAATGAAAGTTTATTTCTTCCGCGTTTTAACATTTCATAACACTCATTTTAGATACGAAAAAAAGAAACGATCTAATACAAAGGCAGATTTTCATAAATTTACCTGATCCGGCGGCGGCCGCCATCTTGTTACTCAGCAGCGGGGACGCGCGCCAACTGTGAACAATCGCCTCATGAATTATGCATGTTAATAATCACTGGAGTTCACTTCAGTGCGTTTATTACTCATTATATACTCCTGAATCTCTAGTAAAGTTAGTACATGTTCCTCAGTAAACGTAGTAAAATGTCATCATAAATTAATTGCTGATGTGTGAGTACTTTTGGTTTTCGTGTTCATATTATTTTTATTTTATTTAGGCTATTTATTATTTGGTAGAGTATTTGAAAGTCAAGACTCAAAAAACAAACAAACAAACAAACAAACGAACGAACAAAAAAAGATTTTACTTTAAAAAAAAAAAAGAAAAAAAGAAAGAAAACGCAGGATGCTATAGTGTAGAATAAATAGAACAATGCAAAGCTATAAGAAAGAAAATAAAAAAATAAAAAATATAATAGAAAAAGAACAGGGAACACTAGTTTTAGAGGGTCATATTTTAAATAAATAATAAAAAAGGAGATAGATTAGAAATAGAATCGAGAGTATTCGTTTTAGAGGGTCAAGTTTTTTTAATAAATAAAAAGAAAATAAGTAGATAGAATAGAAATATAATATGAAGTGCTATTATTAGAGTGTCATGTGTAGATGGAAGAGATGTGTCTTAGCTGTTTCTTAGCTGCTCGGATGGTCGGGCATCATTCCACCAGACATTCCAGCCAATGTTTGATTATTTTAAAATCTGCATTACTGGTTTAAATGTGCTCAATTATTTTATCATTATTTTACCCTATATGACTGTAGGCTTAATCGTTGTGGTTTTGTTTGTTGTTAATGTATTCAAATATGTCAGCTTAGCAAAAGCACATAAAAAAGTGCAGTAAAAAGTAAATGGGTCAGTCACGAGGGTCGAAGTCCTGCCTTTAACTCCAACCTGTGCCAACACATCTGCCTGAAAGTGTTCTGGAGACCTGCTTGACTGGTTTAGGTGTGTTTAATTCGGGTTGCAGGACAATGGCCCTCCCGAAGAAGGATTGAACACTCCTGGTTTATTTTTATTTTTTTTTGTGGCATGATTTGACAAATTTCTTTCTTTCTTTTCCTTCAGGAGAGTCTCTGTGTCAGTTTTTGTGAAAATCAGAAAAACAGCCAAGAATAGAGGCAGAAATGGGAAAATTTTAAATCAGCAAACTACATTCACATGTTATAGCACCACCTGGTGTCAGTAAAATATCTCTGCGCTTGCTAAATATCTGGAAGACATAAAAATGTTGATGTGCATTTTGGTCAAGAAGATTCTTTTAGGGCAGAAGAAGCGGAAGAAGAATGAAATCTGATGAAAGGATTTCTTTTAGATTAGAAAGAACTTTTGAAGTTGTTTGTGCTCCATGGGTCTTCTGCTCTTGCTCAAGATGGTTGAGTTGCATGCTCAAACCATGAAGGCATAACTAAGTCTGTTCATTCAAGTTCATTATTGCATATCAAATGCAAATTAATATCAGTAAAGCAGAGGTTAAGGAGTCAGTGGAGCACTTCGTTCTGAGTTGTGGGATGCATGGGACAGAGAGAGAAATACATGAACAAAAATTAAATCACACCCTCATTATTATAAAATATACTGCCCTGTTAATCAACAGCTTGGTACATTTCTTGTTGCTCTTGGTCTTTGTGGAGATCTGTTAAATATTTTTCATTTTTTTGAACAAACAAAAATAAACTCAGCTATTTTCTGCAGTTCTCTGTGATCCTTGGAGAGTCTTTTGCCACTCAAACGATCCTCCTCGACTTGCTTTAAGACAAAATAGACCAACATCCTCTTCCAGGCAGATTTTTAACATTTTCTGTTGACTGGATTTTTTTTTTTTTTTTTTTTTAATTGATTGGAAATTTTTGTCCAGATGGAGGAAATGGGGATTTTTAATGCTTTAGCTCTTTCTTATAGCCACTTTCTAATTTGTGAAGTTCTTTTGCTCCACATCAGAAATATATTCTTTGATTTAACTTATTGTAATCAATGATTAAGGGAATTTGGCCTTTGTGTTACTTCATATTTATATTCCTGTGATAATAATCTGTGATAATTTCATGTTCTTAGTCACCCTGGTGTGATAACAAAAAAATGCAAATATGAATGGGAATATACTTCAGTGATATTTTCATCAGAATAATTTATAAGGGTACCAATTTGTGTACTAGAGTATTTCTTAATGTGATTTCCCCCAACTTTCAATTTTTTCTTCAATTAAAGGATTTTTTTTTTTTTTTTTTTTTTTTTAATAGAAATTTTTGAATAAAAGATCAAATGGATAAACAATTCAAACTTATTTTTCACAGCATTCTTTAATCATAAATTTCAGGGGTAGATTTGTTTTGTGGAAGTTTGGAACTACAGAATAAATCCATTTTACTGGATGGACACTCGAGACTATGAACAGTACATCAAAAAGTCAAAAAGGGTTAAATGACAAACAAAGTTTCATATTTACTTTGTGAAAATGCATACAAATAATTTAAATATTCACTATTTGAAAAATCCGCAGACTAAAATGTCACATTCTAAACTATTATAACTGCACATCCATTTCATGCAGTCAGTTTTTTGTATACATTTTATATGTGCATTATTACATTTTTATTGCAAATTAGAGTTTTAAAATACAATTCATGACAATTTCATAATCTTGATTTTATAACAATTTTTTATCATTCATACATGCTAAACAATTTAATAATTAAATAATGCTTTTCAAATAATTTAATAATCAGGAATTTGTACAAACCACCAGTTCCAAAGCAAGGTTTTTTTTTTTCTTTTTTTTGTGTACTAGATTTGGAAGAGTATATTTAAAATGCTCTCAATTAGGCAAAGATGTTTGCAATGAATTCTCGAAACCGTTTGGCATACTGTTCAGGATGAACTGCAGAGATCTCAGCTCCAGCCTTTAAAATAAAAAAAACATTAAAAAATTTGTAACATGTAACACCTATAATAATTATACATTTACAGCTCAGTTTAATCTTGTGTTTTAATCTTTAATCTTTTTGCAATGTAAAAAGCATGTATTCAAATGACTACACAAAGCCTCAGTTGTCCATTCATAAAGTGCCACTTACTCCATGCTTGACTGTTTTTGCTGCATGGGCTGCTTTCTTCTTGGTATCATACTGGCTCAGAATGTTTATGAGACCCATGAAGTATACCTCTCTGTGTGTGGAACCTAGATTAAGGAGAGACAAACACAAGCATAAAACATTGAATGTAAGGATTTAAACAAATTCAAAGCATATGTACTTTGATAAATCTGAATCTGCATCGAAAGCCAGCAGGCATTTAAAATGAACACACAATTAGTAAAGGACATTTGTTTGGTGGGGAGGAATGAAAAAACAACAAACTAAAAGCTCTTCATAATTACCTTCATGAAAAGATGAATGGGTTCAAGATTATAGAAAAGTTGAGATTGGTATTTATTCGGTTTGCATTAATTATCATTATCCCTTATTTATTTGAATGTTTTCATGAACAGCTTGACATGTTAATAATGCTGACCTATTAAACTTATTTACTGGAATGTGACTCACCAGCTGCACTCTGGATGGCATACACATCAACATAAGGGTCAAACTCTCCTGGACCAAGAGGTTTGTAAGAGCTCATGTACCCTGCAATGCCCTCAGGGGAAGTGCCGAAAGACCCCACAGCCATAAGCGATAGGTCATTCTCTGAATCCTCCTCCTCTTCACTTAAAGGGTCTTTCATTTCTTCCGCTTCCTCTTGCTCTGCCCTCTCGACATCATGAATGCCCAGCAGCAGGCTGTAGTCCATGATCTTCAAACGTACAAGAAATTGCCAAAACACATACAGATATACAAACAGGCGGTTAGTTTCAACATGTCCCTTTTAAAATGGTAGTTCTATATAGATTTCTTGCTATAGAAAATAATATAGGTAGCAGAACATATCATCATGTGCCAAATAAAAAAATATTTCTTCCTCTGCCAAGGAGGGCATACAACATATACGGTGCAATTTCATATTTGTACACACAATCTAATCAAGAAATAGTCTATATGAATATAAAACATATTCTTACATATGAAAAACTATATTTTGCAGATGGAAATGTTTCTTAAGGTCTTGGACACTGCTTTATCATGTTTTCAGAAAAAAAAAGAAAGTGAAAAGGTTTCTTGGGTATAAGAATGAAGGGGGAAAAACTAGAAATAAATATATTTCACAAAACGCGATATAGTTGAAAGTACCTTTGAGCCGAATGTAATAATATGTAAATCATCTCACCTCTACGTCCCTGTTCAGTTTATCCAAAAGCTTTTCTTTCTCCTCTTCACTGATGTACACTCGCTGCATGTTATTTCTGAAATCGACATCCTTGAAGGTGGGCAGTTCCTTCACCTGGGTTTCCAAATGATTTTCAAGCAATTATATTCCAGAACAAATTTGGAATTTTGAGAAAACCATGCCAGTCAAGCATATAGCATGCAATACAAGTACAAGTTAATACAATGCTGAAAATGCTTCATTAGAAGACAAACTCTTTTAGATGTCAGCAAGAAAAAAGATGGAATATACATAAGAAGTTATAGTGATCACATGTAAACAATTTCTTCAAGAAATACATGTAGGATCCAACATTTTATGCCTCTACAAGATAACGTGAAAAATGCACACTGTATAGAAGTAACTCTAAAAGTAGCCAAAACAATGTCTAACAACCAAGTTATTTATTCACACAATTTACATTTAATTAAAAGAACAAAGAAATGTATATTTGTAATCTTTAGTCAAATCAGATCTCATTTCTAAATATGACAAAGACAAGATTTGCCATGCACTTTAGGACTCTGAGTCTAAAGTCTAAGCCCACCAGACTGGCTCTTCTGATAATACAGATTTGATAATATTGCTAATATTTTTAATTGTTTGGCAAGCTTAAGCTCTAATGACTTTTTGTCAACTGTGTAATGGACAAATGTTGTGTCAAATGGAACATGAATGAAGTCCCACATGTTTGATTACACATTTGTTTGAAGGTTTTTGAGTCTATTCACCAGAGTTTTTAAGGTTATCTGTCTAACTGATATGAAAATATAAATTTGGGGCTTCATAACGGGCATACTGTGGGGTGCTATCATGAAGGATGATACTTTTCTTTAACATAAATCCACAGTGTGCTGAATTTAGTGTTATTCACCATCCTTACCAAAGACACCCATCTCCAGAGATATCTCCATTTTTTCCCTGATGGTTTAGTTCACATTTAAAAGATTTATAACATAAAAACCACACATAACAAGTAACACAGTTGACAGGTAAGAATGAACTTATCCATAAAGCATTTTAAACACACACACATTATAATATATATTTCAACATTAATAAATATATATTATATTATTATAACTGTAAATGAAGTCATGACTAAGCAGAAATAGATATATGCCAAATCTATAATATTATATAGGTTCATGATGAGTTCTGAATGCTTTTTAACCCTTGACAAATGTGAATATAATGTGTATATAATATTTTGGATACGGAGTTCATAGAAAGTGTGGTCGTGATTAGATCAGTTAAGTTTATCCATTGTTTTCATGGTTTTAGGCAATTCCTATATAATTTCTGTGTAATGACAATAGTTTGTGAATATATGTTTTTATCAACAACACTCAGTGGGAGTATAAATTCACACTGAATTGCCAACATTGTCAACTGTGTTAATCATTGTCAACTGTGTTAGAGTTGATTGGTAACACAGTTGACATTTCAGCCATTTTAGGGTCTTGTGCAAACTGCTGACCTTGGAATAGTTAGTACATGACCTTGATTAACTTTTGTTTTTATATTCCTTCTCTACATATTTATAAATATAACATGTGACGCAAGTTCACCAGAACATTTTCATAACACAGCTGACGGTCAATTAATCTACTCTATGTGCAGACAATAATCTAGATAAAATATTTAAGAGGAGAAGTTATGACTTTCAGCACTGTCTTCCAATTTCCTGTATGTTGAACATGTGACTTTGGAACAAACCATTGCTGATTTATAGGGGGTTTTAGGGAGTAACACAGTTGACACTGATTTCTCGCACACACACAAAATGGATGATTTAATATGAATGCATGAGCAAGATATTTTTTTACAATGTCTTTCTCATAATTTAATGATTAATTTGGACAAATATTTACAAGAAATATATACAGAAACATGTATTTTAGAGCTTATCTGAATTGCAAAACCTCACATTTACCAAATCGAACAGCACAAAAACAGCAAATTCCAGTATAGAATATGCCATTTCTGCAAGATAAAATATGGATATCTGTTGGATTTTTGTATTAAATTAATTTAAAAAAGTCCCCTGATATAAAAGTGGTCTTTGTTTAAAATGAAAAGTTATTGGAAATCTAGTAAAATTGATAATAGAGTCCATGGACTTGACATGTACCCCTAAATATATATATATATATATATATATATATATATATATATATATATATATATATATATATATATATATATATATATATATATATATATATATATACGTTTTATGTTTAAGAGTACATGACCTACACATGATCAGATCTCTGAGTGACGCACTGGCTGTTGTCAGACAAAAATCTCACTGGATTATTACAATTAATGGCAAAATGTATGTTTGGAAATGTAAACTGATATTTTCTACTGACACACTACATCAAAAGATAGAAATAATTGA
The DNA here is from genome assembly GCF_018340385.1 of Cyprinus carpio. NCBI lineage: Eukaryota > Metazoa > Chordata > Actinopteri > Cypriniformes > Cyprinidae > Cyprinus > Cyprinus carpio. Next base: position 3,062,468 of record NC_056607.1, on the reverse strand, counting down.
CTTAAAACCATTTTTTAGTTGCTGAAAATACTAGTGTTCTAGTAATTTTGGTCACCACTGTAACTTTCAGTAATTTATTAATATGACTGACTGATCACAAAGTGACTGACATCACTGGATGAACTGAATTAAGTTGGATGATGGCACTATTGTTTTCTGTAGAGCTTCTTTACAGCTGAATTCACATCTTGTAACATCGACAGTGGTACTGAATTGACTTGAATAAATTGAACTGATTCAAGCTGAATAAGAACATCGCTGCTTATTGTAGAATTGCCTATAGTTAATCAATTAACTTCACACTGTTACTGATCTGAACTATCTTGAACTAAATAATGACACTATTGTCTTCTAAAGCTATTTACAGCAGAATCTGTACTGTAGCTGAGTTTCCAGAACTGCTTCTCTTATTTCCTATTTATCTTTGCGAAGCTACTTTGACACTATCTGTATTGTATAAAGTGCTAGAAATAAAGGTGACTTGACATGACTAGACAAAAACTGACCAGGATCCATTAAACAAATCTGTGGACAGATGGAACCAAATTAAATAGATCAGTAGTGAGGCAAATTATAGGTGGTTGCATTGGCTTATTCTAATTATTGAACACCAAGAGGTCCAGCTTTCTTGCATAATTCAACCTCATGGTGGTGCTGTTATATTGATTAACAGGCTCTAAGTACACACATGCATAAAATTATATCTTAGAATTACTTTTATAAGGTAAGATGATAAGGTGAGGTAAGGTAACCCTAATTTTGACCCTAAGGTGTGCATGTCATAAAAACAGGTGAAAAAACAAAAACAAAAACTGTACTGTTTTAAAGTGGCTAGAAGTCTAGATCTACTTGAAAAATTGTGGAGAGCAACCATTAATATGGGAGAACTTGACCAGTTTGCACAAGTGGAGTGGGCCAAACTAGCACTACAGAGATGCAGGAAACATGTTTATAGAAAGTACTTCATTATTTTGACCAAAGGCCTGTGCTAAAATTACACTTAGGTGTGAGTAATTTTGTCAATACCATATATCTTTATTTCCTGATTTGGTTTATTTTCAGATATATTTCATTCTGAATCAAAAAGTTCTGGAATACTAACAGTGACATATAGAATCATGGAGACCATGCAGTGGCCTCATTTATAAAATGCATGTGATCACACTGATCTTAAATTCTATGGGTTACTTACATGTACTAACAGTGTACCTACCTAAGAAAGTAAGTTCTGGTAATACCTAGTAACTACATGGGGTAGGGTTAGGTTTAAGGGTAGTTTCAGGGTTAGTACCTAGTTATTGTAATCACTATAATAATTACATAGTATGTACATGAGGACCAGGACTGTAAAATAAAGTGCTATTTGTTTATAAGCTTGCCTACTATGCATTATGCAGAGAGCATGTTTTCCAATATTGCTTAGATTTCTTGGCCCATGATAATGTGTTGGTACCATCTCCCAAGAGTATGATATATCTTTTAAACATCTGTCGACAGTTCCATCACACCCTCGAGAGCAAAACTACGCAAAACATTTGTACGCCACGACCCCAACCCCCCGCCAAAACTTTTTGGGCTCCCACTCGGAAACTTAACTAATTGTTGATTTTTCTGAAGCAAATAAGGTTACATGACTATTCACAAGCTGTATTAATCACGGTGTAAATGCTTGGAAATAATATTTAACTTTTTCAAGTCCATTCATTATTTGTAGCATGCAAGCCAACTAATAATCGCAATATGCTTTGTGCTTTGTTACTTTTATTATAATACAAAGTCTCAGCCTTTTTGTCAATTTTAAGATAAAATACAAACAATAAATGTGTTTTTATGCTCTTTAATTTGTAGTGAGATAACTGGGCTATATTCGCCTCAGTTCAAGCAGCATGTGAATCAATGATATTTTCCTCTTTAATATTTGCAGCACCAAATGAACATGAATGTTGAACATGAACATATATGAATGTTGAAAAATACCAGAACAGTTTCATACAAACGAATGTCTCATGAAATTGATCAATCAGAGTTTCAAAAAATGTCAATAAGCCTACATTTTATTGCTGTTTTTTCATGTTAAATGTGAAGAATGAAAGTTTTTTTGGCGGAGTATAGGTGGAATTTTCACATTAACTTCTCGCAATATAACATGATTTTATTATCGTTATTTTGACTTTATTCTTAAAATATTATGACATTAATCTTATTTATTTAGTTAGATATTTGTTTTTCAACGTGATGCTAAAATGCTGCCATAGACTATTTGTTCTGCATGCAAACACAAACTTGGCACAGCAGCCCAAAACAAACAAAAAACAAACAAACAAACAAACAAACAAAAAACAAAACAAAACAAAACAAAACAAAACACAAAACAAAACAAAACAAAACAAAACAAAACAAAAAACAAAACAAACAAAAAAAATAGAAAAAAGTCAAAAATTTGTAAGGAGATATTTCAATTATTTATTAATAAACTAATGTTTTCTGAGACAGTTTCGCAAAGATGAAGTTAATGATCCTGACTCATCCTCATCTCCTCACTTGACGCGCCTTTTGGGAGAAATGCATCTTTACAGATTACTGTACAAAATGAAAGAGTTTTTGTTTTCGATTGGAATTATTTCATTTTAAAATAGTAATTTATAGCATTCCATTGATATGCTTATCATGTCTGCGAGGCAAGTATTAGCTGAGTATTGGTTCAGCGCTCCTGGTCAAGATCAAGACTGCACAAAGCGCATCCTGTTTGTCTTTATTGTACAAAAGCACAACGTTTTGTTGATATTGTGAGTGCACCAAAATAAAAGTTGACCCTTTGCAGTTCCGAATGATGTATTACCCTTACCTTTATGACAGTGTCTTTTAAGTTTGCACTCAATAAAAAAAACATAATAAAAAAAAAAATGCAAGTGATGACACTGGTGACTCCATGTCCTGCAAAGCACGCTTCAGCTTCCACTCGCCACACAAACAATTGGATATGCGCCTAATAGCACACATTTTATTGTAAATATTTTAATTAATATTGTGAAATGCATGAATGTTTTATTTTATATATATAGTATTTTAGGCAAGTGATTTGAGAAGGTTAAATTGATCAAACATATGCTCAACTCACTTTCTGCTGCTGGCCACTTGCTACTTTAAAAAAACAAAAACTTTAATTTAAATTTTCAGTTAAAAGTTCCTGCTTTCCTCGGCTGGCCCCCAATCTGCCCGGGCCCATATGCACCTGCATACCCTGCATACCCAGATTCTACGCCCCTGTACGGTTGCTTGCTACAGAACACTTTCAAAGAGAAGTCAGGGCTATTGCGACTATTGTTCAATTGTGCAAATGATAGAATTAAGACATTCTTATTCTCTTATCTGCATTCTTTGTTTCCTAGGTGACAGAGGTTATCCGCTTAAAATGTGCTTACAAACTCCCCTGCAAAACCCACAGACCCTGTAAGCTGAAATGCAGCTTATCCCTGAGCCAGGTCTGAGGACACAATTCAGTTGAAATGGTCGCTGGTTATTCCTCAGCACAAGAATAGCCAGGAATTCACCTCACCTTTAAACCAGTCCAAAAAAAAAAAAAAAAAAAAGTCTGCACACTCTACCAAAAAATGTGTGATAAAAGCAATATTTACTGAAAACAAAGGGGGAAATGTTTCAGATGTCACCATTGTCAATGCAAAGTTAAGAAATGTTAATGTAAAGTATTGCTTTTATCTTGTATTTGATGACTTACTTTTGGTAGAGTGTGCAGACCTCCTTCAAGTGTTATACCTTTTTTGCCTGCATCTTCAAATCAGCTCACTTCTTTCTCACTTCATTTAAAGTGCAATCACTTGCTTTAATTACTACTACTGGTTACAACAAATTTAGTTTTACCACTGATGTCAGTCTGTTAAAAAAAAAAAAAGCTTCACTTACCATTACGAAGAATTCTATATTAATTATCTTGTTTCACCCATACACTGTCATAGTTTCACACTGCATTCAAACCATTCATGCAGGCTGTCAAACCATCTAAGAATGCATGTAGGTGTTCTGTAGGTCAAGTTGCTGTAGGTCAACTGCTCATTCATGTGCGCATGATCTTAAAATTATGTGTAATTTATATAGCAAGATGTATGTATGGATGTTTCAAAAGTCATTCGTAGGAAGATTTAGGAGATTGTTCTACTCTATTGCATTTCATGTATACATTTAACAAGCATTCCCTGTATGGGAACTGAACATATAACCTTGTCATAACTTGATTCTCTGCTACTTTATGTAACTTTGCAGACCTGTTGCTATTGTAACTTTGCTGTAAGTTGCTACAGAAAGAGTACAGAGTATGTTTATCTGGAACATAAATGTAAATGTTTTGGACAAACTCAACATGATTTGTGGTATATTATATTTGTAGCGTTCTTACCTTCTCTTTATCACTTGCTTCTCGAGAAACCAAAGACCCCTATGAAATGAAATACCACATAAAGATGCATAACATTAATAATTAATGCTTACAAATGAATAGCTGATCTACATGAATATGAGCCAGTAATGCTACAAATTATAATTAAATAAATTAGTAATTAAATGTAATAGATTGCATAAATGTGCAAATTGACTGAAAAGCAAACTTTTATACATATAGTCACCATAACAAAACAAGTCTGTTAATTCCTCACCATGATAGCTCAATAACAAATGAATAAAGCAGTAATTAAAAATGTAGACAATGAGTAAAGAATTTATTTACCTTGAGGTCATATTTCCTGTGGACAGTTAGTCGGTGGCTGAACATATTTCTCATGACTAAAAGGTATGTGTCTTCATTGTCCACAGTAACACGGTACAAGCCAAGGAACTGGGGAAGTAGTGTGCTACCATGGCATGTTACGATGTGCTGAGGAGAAAAAAAAAGTATTAATATGAGAGAAAAAGAAATAAAAAGTACTGGCCTGTTTTGGTTCAGTAAATGTCTTTATCTAGCTTTATCTTTGGTTTATGCTTGGTGTGTCTGGAGAAATCTATTCAAGTTCATCGTAATATCAGTTGCTTGGTTAACACTGACTATCTCAAACCATCCACTGTAAGACCATCTAGCAGGCAAGTAATTTTTTATTAGTATGTAACTTCTGAAAATAAAGGATTGTGTTAAACAGCATATTACTTAGTGCTGTTGTATCTAGAATACTGACATTTAATTTGTTTTGTTTAGATTACTAGGATCATGACAACTGGTGTCACAAAAATGGCTAGAATTAAAGAGAATGATCACTTTAGCAGTTTATATTGTAGTTTATAGGTTGATTGTCAAAGAAGCAACCCGGAAAGCAAAGCAGCCAGGCAGCTATGGAAGAGAATGAGAACCAATGGAGCACTGCAACATAGAGGGTATAGAGACTAAAATTCAAACTGGGGTCCTGGAGAGCAGAACATGAGGACACAAGGAAATGCAGCAAACAGAGAAACAGGAGGACTGGCAGGATGTTCAGACAGTGGGGAGCCTCACTGAAGATGACAAGAAGAAATTGTCTGAGGACCAGCACAAGAAACAGGAACAAGAATTTATTTATAATGTTCACTCTTTCTGACTTGGGCATCACAGGTACTATTTCTTCAGCTGTTTCAGGCTTACTTCACAGATAGACCTTGATTGTTCCAGAGGAACAAATTAACTAACTATAAACTACAACTTTTGCCTCAATAAACTCCTAATTTGCTGCTTATTAATAGTTAGTAAGATAATTGTTAAGTGTAGGTATGAAGAAGGATTAAATGATTAGTTCATTCCAGAATTAAAATTTTCTGATAATTTTCTCACCCCCATGTCATCCAAGATGTTAATGTTTTTCTTTCTTTAGTTGAAAATAAATTAAGGTTTTTGAGGGAAACTTTCCAGGATTTTTCTCCATATAGTGGATTTCAACAGGGATCAACGGTTTGATGGTCCAAATTGCAGTTATACACTTTTTAACCACAAATGCTTGTCTTGTCTGGAAATTTTGATTCTGGAGTGAATGAATCCTTTAAGGGATCTAAAATATGGTCATGGAGAATATGGCATTAATATGTGCTTTAAAGTGCAAAAAAGCTCTTTCTGAAAGTATAATAAATTTAATAAACAGTCAATATCGAATATGCATGCTAATAAGCAAATAGAGCAATAGTGAGAATTGATCCTTAAAATAAAGTGTTACCATAGTTATTTGGTAATGTAAGAAAATTAAGTTGTTCTCTCAGAATCAGACACCACTAAAAATGGCCAACACTCGATATAGTGCTCTTGAAAGAGACTAGGGAATGATTTTGGACACATCAGAAGAGATTAAAACATTAAATCGAGGTCCTGACTCTCTGTATAGTTATTAAAAAATCCCAGGATGTCCTTAAAAAAAAGAAGGGCTGTAAGTATCCTGGCCAAATCTGCCTCTTGTCATTAATGCAATAGCCTCCTTCATCATCCTCACATCTACTAATTGGCTTCTTCACACTCTCCTCTCTATCAATAAGCTGGTGTGTGGTGGGTGTTCTGGTGCACTATGACTGCTGTTGCATCATCCAAGTGGATACTGCACACTGGTTGTGGTTGAGGATATTCCACCCCTCACAGTGTATAGTGTTGAGTAAAGTGCTATGTAAATGTAATGATTTATTGTTTATTATGAAATAACCAAAGTCTGTGCCCAATGCTTGAAAATCTGTCAAATGCAAAATTCTGATTTTTCAGTTTTAAAGTGTAATTGAGACCCTGTGAATTACAAAGGTGTCTAAAGTGCAGTGAGGTGCACACAGTGGACCTCATTCATGAAATGCCCATAAATATATGAGTAAATTCAGAGTAATTTGAGCATAAAATGGACCTTCCCAAAAGATTTACAAATGCGTCTTAAACCTTATATCCCTGGGGGTTTATTAGAGCTTGAGTTGAAACTATTTCACTGTGGACAGCAAGTCAGATAAGTTTAACATAAATATCTTAAAGCCTACTTAACCATATGGGCAGACAAACTTGTGAAATATTATTATACTACATACATGTATAGTGTTATTAGAATGTAGTGCCATGAGTTTGTCTACCAGAAAAAATAAATAACAAATAAAATAACAAGTAAAAACATAAATCTCATTCTGCTCATGTTTCATGAATTAAGCCTGGTCTGTGGTGGTTCATGCATCAAGCATAAATAAGGATTAAAGGAAAAGTTCATAATTATAATATGCCATTTTAAAAACCCAAGATAACAGGACTTAATGACTACAGACCCGTGGCTCTAACGTCTGTCGTCATGAAGTTGTTTGAAAAACTGGTTCTGGCTTATCTGAAGGACATCACTGGACCCCCTGCAGTTTGCTTATCGAGCAAACAGGTCCGTGGATGATGCAGTAAACATGGGACTGCACTTCATCCTGCAACATCTAGACAAAACAGGGACTTATGTGAGGATCCTGTTTGTGGACTTTAGTTTGGCTTTCAACACCATCATCCCAACAGCCCTCCAGACCAAACTGACCCAGCTCTCTGTTCCTAGCTCTATCTGTCAGTGGATCACCAGCTTTCTGACAGATAGGCAACAGCTAGTGAGATTGGGGAAATTCATGTCAAACAGCCGCTGGTGCCCCTCAGGGATGTGTTCTCTCCCCACTGCTCTTCTCCCTGTACACCAACGACTGCACCTCTAAAAACCCCTCTGTCAAGGTCCTGAAGTTTGCAGTCGACACTATAATCATCGGTCTCATCCAGGACGGTGACGAGTCTGCTTACAGACAAGAGGTTGAGCAGCTGGCTGTCTGGTGCAGTCTTAACAACCTGGAGCTGAACATGCTCAAAACAGTGGAGATGACAGTGGACTTCAGGAGAAACCCCCCTGCACTCCCCCCACTCACCATTATACAGTATACAGAACTGTGGCGTCAGTGGAGTCATTCAGATTCCTGGGAACCACCATCTCTCAGGACCTGAAGTGGGACAATCACATTGACTCCATTGTTAAAAAGGCCCAACAAAGGTTGTACTTCCTTCGCCAGCTAAGGAAGTTTAACCTGCCACAGGAGCTGCTGAAACAGTTCTACTCAGCTGTCATTGAGTCTGTCCTGTGCACTTCAATAACTGTCTGGTTTGCTTCAGCTACAAAATCACACATCAGAAGACTACAGAGAACGGTTCGGACTGCTGAAATGATTATTGGTGCTCCCCTGCCCACCCTTCAAGGACTGTATACATCCAGAGTGAGGAAAGGGCTCAGAAAATCACTCTGGATCCCTCACATCCAAGTTACCCCATTTTTGAACTTTTGCCATCTGGCCGGCGCTTCAGAGCCACAAATACTAGGACAGCCAGGCATAAGAACAGTTTCTTCCCCCAGGCAATCTACCTCATGAACAGTTAAATGTTCCCCACTTACGCAAAAAATGTGCAATATCTTTATATTTATTTGTTACCACCTCCATCCTAGTACATCCCTGCATCTTACTCTATTCTATTCCATATCATGTATAGCACAACTGTTCATACAATTTATTTACTTTTTTATTTATTTTGCAATATTTTTCTATTTTTTTTGTCTGTGTGTTGTTGTTGTCTCTGAGTACTGGAAGCTTATGTCACTAAAACAAATTCCTTGTATTGCATACTTGGCAATAAAGCTCTTTCTGATTCTGATTCTGATTACTAATTCTAATGTTGCTTGTACCCCCTTTTTTATTTTCTTGTTCCACTGAAAAAAAAAAAGTTAAATCCTTGTAAGAAAATTTTGTGAAGAATATTCTGGCCACTATTTTCAATATAAAGAAATTAAATGAGAACTAAGGCTGTTAAGCTCAAAAATGACAAACAAACATTATAAAGGACATCCGATCTGGGGTGCGTTTCCCAAAACCATAGTTGCTAACTAAGTTAGCAACTTTGTTGGTTGCAATGCAATTTAGCAACAGGTAACAGGTAGTAACAGGTTAGCAACTATGGTTTTGGGAAATGCATCCCTGATTGATTAGTTAAAATATCAGAGTGAATCAGAATCAGATTCAGTTTATTGATACAGTTACAGTTAACAGTTTCATGGATGCAGAAATTCTAACAAATTTCATTTCTATCAAGCTTCAAAAGACTTAATAGTGCATGTACCATAGGCACTACTTTAAGGATAAATTGCGAATCATTGTAATTGTATGGAAAAGAGCAACCAGTACATTAGTCAAAAGGTTTGTTTTTGTGAAAGAAAGAATATCATATATTTGATATGAGGGTTAGTGTGTGATTGCATTATTTTCATTTTTAAATGAACTAATCCTTAAAAAGAGTAATTAAGAGACTTAATTTAACAAAAGTTAAATTTACTTGTTATTAAACAACATTACTTAAGAAACAGTAGTCAATACCTGGTGGTATTCTGAAAGAATGTTGTGCATGTCCTCCACCTCCTCACTAGAAATTTGCTTGACAATTAGTGTTCGGTCATATGATATCAACACCAATCCTGCTTCCTGACACTTGCCATCCTTTCCTGGAGGACTACGTGTAAGAGAAACCTGAAATACATAGAGAAATTTGGAAACAACACATAATAGTTATTCAAAATCATTGCATAACCACATCAGGGTGATACTTGACCCACTACGCTTTGTGCTGGTGTTCTGATCACTCTGTCTGGGTTTAATCTGTAAGAACAACCAGCTGTATGTACATTATCCCTTATTTATCATCCTCTAGGTAAGATATATAGGCAACTTCCTTGAGGAGCTAGGCATTCTGCTGTCCTCTTTCCCTGAGGATGGCACCCTACTGGTAGTCCTTGGTTGTTTCAACATTCACCTGGACAAAACTCAGCGACTGACTTTCAAGTTTTTCTGGCCTTGCAAAATGTTTGATCTTAAAGAAACACATGCTACAAAGCAGGAAAAAAAAACTAGACCTAATCCTTTCCCATAACTGTATCTGTCAGGTGCAGAGACAGAACCCAAATGAAAATCATATTCTGACAATATTCACTAATACCAAGGTCTCTGTTAGCAACACACAAGGGAAACACTCAGGTAAGTGGCAACAACAATGGTTTATTTTAGAGAGTGGCAGCAGATCAAGACATCAAGAGTAGGTAACAACAGTTCAGAGGAGCAGGCAAAGTCCTTCCTTTTTTTTCAGAAGGCTCAGGAGCAATGATCACTGGAGTGCAGGAGAAGACAGACGGGAACACAGGTAGGAGAACAGAGGTGAGTACAAAGGAGTAAATACAACTTGATAGGTGCATAGATGAGACCAGACAATGTGCAAAATGTATCTTTCAGTGAAGCAAGGTTCTGTGTTAAGCAGTAAATCTTCATCCGAAGGCCAGAGGGTGCACTCATGCTGAAACTGACATTATGAAGTGAGTTTGGAGTAAAAACATTTTATTAAATGTGGTATTTTCATGTGTTTTCAGATGGAGCAGCATTTACTACACAGAGCCTTAGTTCACTGACAAGCTACGCAAACAGCTTTCATAATTGCAGAACGATTTCTTCGATTTCATAATCGTGCGATTAAACCGTCTGCGATTATGAAAGTGATTTTGCATAGCTTGTCAGTGAACTACAGCTCTATGTAGTAAGTACTGCTCCATCTGAAAGTACATGCTGGAGATTTACTACTAATCACAGAACTGGCTTTACTGACAAGGTACGCATGACAATCACATTTGATTAATTGTGCAGCCCTACTGGAGAGTGCTATGGAGGAGTGGGAACTCGGAACTGATGAAGGAGGACTGAACAGACCTTTCAGGGACTCAAGATATGCAGGAGAGCTGGACGGGGCCAACGGAGTTGAAGGAGAGCTGGACGGGGCCAGCGGAGACGAAGGAAACTCGGGAGACAATGGGGAGCTGGATGGGACCATCAGTGATAAAGGAGAGCTAGGCTCCAGGTTGAGCTCTGAGAAGTGAGCACATTCTGGAGCTGACTCTGGAGAGCAATCTGGAGCAGACTCTGGACCAGGAGCAGACTCTGGAGCAAATCCATTGACTAAAGCAGGATTCTGGCAGAGCTCTGAGGAGAGATCAGGCACTAGACTGAGCTCATGGGCTGGAGCCTGTCTGGAACAAATACCCTCTCTGGGCCTAATTCGGGAATAGAAGCCTTCTCTGGGCTAAACTCGGGACTTGAGCCCTCTCTGGGCTAAACTCAGGAACAGAAGCCCTCTCTGTGCTAAACCTGGGAACAGAAGCCTTCTCTAGGCTAAACTCTGTAACAGAAGCCTTCTCTGGGCTTAACTCGGGAACAGAATCCTTCTCTGGGCTTAACTCGGGAACAGAAGCCTTCTCCGGGCTTAATTCGGGAACAGAAGCCCTCTCTGGGCTAAATTTGGGAACAGAAACCCTCTCTGGGCTAAACTCGGGAACTGGATTATTTTCTGGGTTAGACTCAGGATTGGAGGCCTCTCTGGGCTAGACTTGGGGAACAGAAGCCTTCTCTGGGCTAAACTTAGGAACAGGAGTCCTCTCTGGGCTAAACTTGTGGACAGGAGCCCTCTCTGGGCTAAACTCAGGAACAGAAGCCCTCTCTGGGCCAAACTCGGGAACTGGAGCCTTTTCAGGGTGAGATTTAAAGATTGGAGCCCTCTCTGGGATAAACTCTGGGATAAACTCTGGGACTGGAGCCCTCTCTGAGCTAAACTCGGGAACATAAGCCTTCTCTCAACTCTGGTTAGGGGCAAAAGCCATCTCTCGACTGGATGGTATTCTCCTATGGGCTTTTGGACTGTAGATAAACTTAGAGTTAACTCACTGGTAAGAATGGGTTAAGATGAAGATTCAGGGGTTAGAGTGTGCTCTGATGCAGACTCTGGACTCAGAACAAATGCTTTACTGAATTCTGGGGTCGGAGCAGACTCGTAACTGAACTCTGTAATTGGAACAGACTCTGAATTAGTTTGGACTGTAGTGGATTGTGGACTGAATTTGATGAAATTAGCGGACTCAGGGGCTGGAACTAACACTGGAGTGGACTCTGACTTGACTTGGACTGGAGTACACTCTGGAGTGGGTTTAAGAGCTTGAACAGACACTGGAGTGGACTCTGAAATGGTTTGGACTGTAGCGGACTCTGGATGGATTTGAACTGGTGCAGACTCTGATATCACAAGAAGGATGAGTGGTCTTTCAGGAGTGGAAAGGTTTAGCAGGAGGACATATATAATGTATTGTTCCAACGTACAGTTGTTCGTGTTCCAGGGCATCCGTGAATATAATGGTTCGTCCAAACCTACGTGGAAGAATGTCATCAGCGTTTCGTTTTCCAAACTGAAGGTAGAGGCCATCTCCAAGAATTCCTTAGAATATTCCACTAAGGGTCAGCCACTATGAGTTAGGGAGTAGCTGGGGTGAATAACGAGAGTTCTTTCTTGTTTTCCAGGAGAAGACAGACGGGAACACAGGTAGGAGAACAGAGGCGAGTACAAAGGGGTAAATCCAACTGGATAGGGTTGTAGATGAGACCAGACAATATGCGGGTGCTTAGTGCTAGCTTAAAAAGACCCACTGATGAGGCTGATGGCAGACAGGTGTGGTGACTGGAAACAGTGAATAGGTGTGAGCCAGGGAGGATTCTGGGAAATGTAGTGAGCAGAGGTAACTGGTCTTGTGACAGGCAGGAAGACATAAACTGGTGAGCTTGTGACATCTCTGCAAAGAGGTTTGTGTTAGTGATATTTACATTACAAGTGGTTGACTGAGTAGTCCAGTGGTGGTGACATCTTCCACTGATCGTGCTGGATAACAATACAATTGGAAAGGAGTCAAAATCTTTGAACACAAAGTGGTGTAGACTTTTTTGAAAAAGTATTTTCTATAGAACATGCTCTGTGGTTAAATTGTAGATTCTGTGTGGGCTACTAGGTGCTTGCAGCACGCCGTGACATAAAAGTCCATATAAAGAATTCATATAAAGAAATATAAAATAAAATAAAGCAAGCAAGCAAGCACATTTTATAAGCAGATGGACTAAGTGCAGAATACACTTGCAAGTGCCTCATGCAAACATAAAAGCAAATGATAGCCACCATGCAAATGTAGTTGAGCACATGACCTAGAAACACGTATGAAGTCCTTTTGTATAGTAAGCCTATCTGCCCTGATTCATGCAAATAATGATTTTTGCAGGCTTTTGCAAACTCACAGAAAAATATTGTGTGAACCTTGATTTTGACTCACATGTAACTTTTTAAAGTACAGATAAAGTACAGTAGAGAACTATGTTAAAAAATAACACAGAAATCTTTCAGCATTTCATGCAATCAGACTTAAACTGTACAAAAAATTCATACCATATAATCCTGATGTTCAACTCCAAATCGCTCTCTTAGATTCCGGAACACCAGTGGGCAGTACTCCTTAAACTTAAAATGTCCAGGGAGCTTTTCCCTGAAAATTTACAAATAAATAAACATTGTGGATTTTAACAGTGTAAAAGCACCTCTAATAATTCTAATAAATCCACTTAACACTAAAATAAATAAATAAAAATATTAAATGGCAAACTTAAACATTTATATATTTATTTATTTGTTTGTTTGTTTGTCCACTGGGTGCTTTAAGACATTAAGGGTGTGTTAATGCTTATAGTTCGGTTCTCCTTGTTCTTTTGGTCCAGACCAAAAAAGAAAATGTTATATTTATTTAGTCATATCATTTATTGTCATATATAACATTGAACCTAAAGATACAACAAACGGCATAAGGACAACAGCCTGATTGGACAGAATTTATGATGCATATTTGTGACAGAGCTAACAGAAGAGAGATCTGCTGCAAGGAGATGGCAGTTCCAAACTGTAATGGGTTTGGTTCATGCTGTGTCTATCTTTTAGTCAAATTGCATCAGAGAAGGTGGGTCTCAGCTACTTGTTTGGTGCTCACTGAGGTTCCGATGAGAGCATTCACACTTATTCAAATAAACAGCACTAACAGAGCAATTGTACCTGAGTTTGTTTTAATTAAACAAGTGAACAGTGAATTGACAATGATAACTTACTCCATAATCTGTTCTAATTTATTTTATTTATTAATATAAATAAAGGTAATATTTGTTTTACTTTATGTTTACTGCAGAAACCACTAACAATCACATATACTGTCAAGATTACAGTGTAGCATTGAATATTTACAAATACTCCACTTGAAGTGGCATGCCATGTGTGTCTGAATAAACAATCATTTTTTGTTCTCATCTTATTGCTAATTAATAATATGAACTGTGACTAAGGTTGCATTTCAGTGAGGTCAGGTTTTGTCAGCAACCAACCCCCCCTCCCAACATTATCAAAAAAAAAAAAAAAAAAAAAATACTAGGCCGGATTATGAGTTTTAAAAAGATTTGTGCAGTTCAAAGTGCAGCCATGTAAAATTGTTTAAAAACTGTGTCTATGACACCAGATATGTCTAGATTGATCATACAAAATAAACAAATATTTGCCATGTATCTATGTAAATGTTGCCAACCTTATCTTGTCATCTCTAACTTTTGAACTGCTGCACTGCACTAAACCAAACCACTGCCAAATAGTCATTCATGGTGACATGAGTCATCTGCCCTAAATGTATTAAAATTGTTGAATACATACTTGTTGAATAAATGGTTGTTGACTTTCATTTTTATGTTGGCTTTGAAGTCATCTGGAAGTAGCATTACTGGCATAGGCACTTGAAAGAGGTCGTTTATCTGCAAAGGTTAAATGCAGGTTAAAATGTTAAGGAAGGCTGAAAATTTGTAATGTTTTATGTTGGTATTAATTAAAGCCATTCTCCCACTGACATAACAAGAATAAATAATGTGCATTATACTTAAACAATTAAGCAACATATTTTCAAGCACTTGAGAAAAAACTGTATAAATTTTTTTTTTTTCAGATATAGAACAATTTTTTGCAGTAACATACCGTGTGATTGATGCCCCACATAAAAACAGTCAGGATAGGATCGCTGGCCCAGAATACCTCCACTTTTTGATGTACAAAATGTTTTTTCTTGCTTTTTGTTCTTGAAAGTATTCTCACTGAGCTTGAAACTGCACCTGTCTTACCAGGAGAAGACATAATTCCAGAAATATACCCAGATAATCATAGACTAAAACAACAACTTGCCAAAATACCAGTAAATATAAACTTCAACAAATTCAACCAAAACAATACAGCAACAAATTCAACCCTAAACAGCACATCAATAAACACCCCAAACATGTCATACAAATGAAACTGGAGAGAATTAAACTTGTCATAACTTTATCCAAAACAGTCACATGCCTGATCAGCATTTCATTCGGAAGTGAGTAGTTTTTCTTGTAGATGAATATACCCTCCTAGACAAATAATTGTCAAAAAGCAGTTTAACAATTTTCATTAATGAGAGTTTTCTTGATATGTTCAGTGCTGGTAAAAGAGCAAAAGATTCTTGTGCACTGTGTGTGCTGAGGCAGCCAGTGAGGTAGCTAGTTTCGATGTCACAGTCAAATGTGTGCTTACCTTTGCTGTAGTGACCGAGTTTAGGTTACCAATAGAATTAATGCATATAGGGCAAATGTGCAGCAATGTGCAGCAAATTTACAGCATCTGCACAATTAACTCACATAACTCTAACATTTCTAAAACATGTAAGAAGAAGCATGTTTATGTTTTTTTTTTTAAAATATAAAAGAATATAAAAGAATATAAATAAGTGAAAAATATTTCAAAATAGGTAATCAAATGTATTTGTATAGAGCTTTTTAAAATACACATAGTTTCAAAGCAATTGTACAGAAAAGCATGATATTAATCTTCATTATAATCACATTAAGCAGATTAGAGCTAGGCGATAATATACTGTAGTTCACATTTTGCGATGATATAGGCTAACCAATCAAGCATTTGAGATTTGATGTTTAGGATATATTGTGAGTATGCTGTATCTACAGTGGGTACGGAAAGTATTCAGACCCCCTTAAATTTTTCACTCTTTGTTATATTGCAGCCATTTGCTAAAATCATTTAAGTTCATTTTTTCCTCATTAATGTACACACAGCACCCCATATTGACAGAAAAACAGAATTGTTGACATTTTTGCACATTTATTAAAAAAGAAAAACTCAAATATCACATGGTCCTAAGTATTCAGACCCTTTGCTCAGTATTTAGTAGAAGCACCCTTTTGATCTAATACAGCCATGAGTCTTTTTGGGAAAGATGCAACAAGTTTTTCACACCTGGAATTGGGGATCCTCTGCCATTCCTCCTTGCAAGATCCTCTCAAGTTCTGTCAGGTTGGATGGTAAACGCTGGTGGACAGCCATTTTCAGGTCTCTCCAGAGATGCTCAATTGGGTTTAAGTCAGGGCTCTGGCTGGGCCATTCAAGAACAGTCACGGAGTTGTTGTGAAGCCACTCCTTCTTTATTTTAGCTGTGTGCTTAGGGTCATTGTCTTGTTGGAAGGGGAAACTTCCGGCCCAGTCTGAGGTCCTGAGCCCTCTGGAGAAGGTTTTCGTCCAGGATATCGCTGTACTTGGCCGCATTCATGTTTCCCTTGATTGCAACCAGTCGTCCTGTCCCTGCAGCTGAAAAACACCCCCACAGCATGATGCTGCCACCACCATGCCTTCACTGTTGGGACTGTATTGGACAGGTGATGAGCAGTGCCTGGTTTTCTCCACACATACCGCTTAGAATTAAGGCCAAAAAGTTCTATCTCGGTCACATCAGACCAGAGAATCTTATTTCGCTGTTTTTTAGCAAACTCCATGCGGGCTTTCATGTGTCTTGCAATGAGGAGAGGCTTCCGTCGGGCCACTCTGCCATAAAGCCCAGACTGGTGGAGGGCTGCAGTGATGGTTGACTTTCTACAACTTTCTCCCATCTCCGGACTGCATCTCTGGAGCTCAGTCACAGTGATCTTTGGGTTCTTCTTTACCTCTCTCACCAAGGCTTTTCTCCCCAGATCACTCAGTTTGGCCGGATGGCCAGCTCTAGGAAGGGTTCTGGTCGTCCCAAACGTATATAGTGTGTGTGTGGCTTTCCTAATCAAGTCCAATCAGTATAATCAAACACAGCTGGACTCAAATGAAGGTGTAGAACCATCTCAAGGATGATCAGAAGAAATGGACAGCACCTGAGTGTCACAGCAAAGGGTCTGAATACTTAGGACCATGTGATATTTCAGTTTTTCTTTTTTAATAAATCTGCAAAAAAAACAATTCTGTGTTTTTCTGTCACTATGGGGTGCTGTGTGTACATTAATGAGGAAAAAAATGAACTTAAATGATTTTAGCAAATGGCTGCAATATAACAAAGAGGGAAAAATTGAAGGGGGTCTGAATACTTTCCATACCCACTGTATGTGTAATGGGGCTGCTTCAGAATGAGGGAAAGCAGGATCCAGGTGCAGTCACCAACATTTATTCAAACAAACATAATAAACATAAATCCAGGCATGGTAAAGTCAAACATTGTCAAGAAAATGGGCAAGAAAAGGCAAGAAAACCGAAATGACAACAGGCACACAATATATCCATGTAGGACAACACCAAAACAAGAGAAACACATTAGGTGTAAATACACAAGATAAAGAAGAGTTTACAAGGACAGCTAATGAAAAACCATGGCAACGAATACGGGTAACTATGGCAACAAATAAAAGAGCAGTGGAACCAAAGGCAAACAGGAAGTGAAAACACAGAACAATAGGGAGAATATACACTTTGAAATAAATGTCAAGTCAATTCAAGTCACCTTTATTTATATAGTGCTTTTAACAATACAGATTGTGTCAAAGCAACTGTACAGCATTAATTAAGAAAATAGTGTGTCTATAATGCAAGAATGCAGTGGACGTGGAGGACTATAATGTAACAAGGGCTCATTCAAATACTGAGGTGCTAAACCATTCAGGGCTTTATAAGTAATAAGCAAGATTTTAAAATCTATACAATGTTTAATAGGTAGCCAGAGCATTGTTGACAGAACCGGGCTAATATGGTCATACTTCCTGGTTCTAGTAAGAACTCTAGCTGCTGCATTTTGGACCAGCTGGAGTTTGTTTATTAAGCATGCAGAACAACCACCCAAAAAAACCATTACAATAATCTAACTTTGAGGTTATAAATGCATGGATTAACATTTCTACATTTGGCATTGAGAGCATATGTGGCGTGAGGGTCGGTGGAGACTGAAAATGTTACGTCACGGGGGAGTGACTTACAATGATAAATATAACCAGACTACGCCACGATGGGAATTTCACCCAAAGATTTTAATCAACCCACCTTTTAAAAGGGCAAACACAGGTTCGTATCACCAATTATATACGAGTCAGAGACAGAGGTAACCATATAAAAATAATCTTTTTATTGACAGTTAAAACCACTTTAAAATAGGCAATGGAACATTTGGTTATTCAGCCCAATGGGCCACCAAGAGAAATTTTAATACAATGCCAAAAGGCAAAGGGGCTGGAGCTTACCACAGGACAGCGACTGACCAGACCACACCACCTATAAGTGAATCACGGTGTGCACACACACACACACACTTGGAGACACACCACAACACACTGTGAGAAATCACTGCACACTGTGACAGAGGTGCCACCACCTAAAATAAGCTGGTCCTCTGCCCTGGTGCCCAGACCCTGCCAAGACAAAAATATTATATATACACTTTTGCAAATATAAAATCTACAGTCGCCTCGCGGGGAGGTCACAGTAACAATATAAATGAATACAATATATAAACAAATACAAAAGAAAATCAAAATTTAACAGATATCTAAATATATGGAATAAACACAGCTGCTGGAGAAGAGCATATGGCCAGAAAATAAATCACAAAATAATCAAAAAGAAACAAAACAACAACAAAAACCTACCACAAAAATAAACAAATAGATGGAAACAGACAAATTCAACAAAAATATAAGAATATGAAGACAGAAAGGAAGTCACGCAATTAGGACTTTGCTGTAAAACAATTCAAATATCAAAAAGAATAGCAGAGAATGCAACTAAGGCAGGTAGACAAAAATCAATGAAAAACCACCAAAAGCAACAATATTGAAAAAACAAGAAAGAGAAAAAAAGAATATTTGAAAACAAGAAAATAATATTAGAAACCCAAAGTATTATTTGGGAACAAAAAGAAAATAATAAAAAAATAGTTTCTGGAAACAGGACAGCAACAAGCAGCTGTAAAAAGGACACGAGTGCCTCAAATGAAAAGCAGCTACTGGCTTCCCCAAACCTATACACAAAACGAGACTCTGTTAGATTGGTTCTCTCCCATCCCAATATAAAAAAAATACCTTACCAATCGTCAAGGAGATTTGAATAACACACACGACAGGACTCTTACAGCCAAGGCCAGGGTAGGAATTAACAAAATCACAGCGACTGCATTGGGTCTCACAGCTGAGAAAGGGAGCAAGTTATCGTTCTTAACTTTTCAGTTGCTATAAAATGTGGGTCATGAATAGATACACAAAGCATTCACCCTACCGTCATTAAAGTCTACGCACGGCTTGTTTACATAGCCGCACGGCAGCAATCACTGAATCGAAACAGACGTTCCAAACTAATTACAACCTTGATGTTTGCTAGCGCCAAGGAGGGACGGAAGTGCGGAAGTGACGGAAACGCGTTACCGACGCAACAATTCAACAGGTGACGTACCCCAGGTAGCACATAATTTACCTTTTTATAGCCTGTGAGCGCCCTCAATTGGCTAATCACGGCAGGTGACGTAACAACTGCCACACATAGGTCATAATTTAGATATATTTTTGAGGTGGAAAAATGCAGTTTTACAAATGCTAGAAACTTGGCTTTTTTAAGGAAAGATTGCTATCAAATAGCACACCTAGTTTCCTAACTGATGACGAATAATTGACAGAGCAGCCATCAAGTATTAGACAGTGTTCTAGGTTATTACATGCAGAGTTTTTAGGTCCTATAATTAACACCTGAATTTAGCAGTAAGAAATTACTCGTCATCCAGTTTTCTATATCGACTATGCATTCCACTAGTTTTTCAAATTAGTATGTTTCGCCGGGCCGCAAAGAAATATAGAGCTGAGTATAATCAGCATAACATAACATAAGCTAACACCATGTTTCCTGATGATATCTCCCAAGGGTAACATGTAAAGCATGAAGATTAATGGCCCTAGTACTGAGCCTTGGGGTACTCCATACTGCACTTGTAATCGATATGATACCTCTTCATTCACTGCTACAAACTGATGGCTGTCATATAAGTATGATTTGAACCATGCTAATGCACTTCCATTAATGCCAACAAAGTTTTCTAGTCCATTCAAAAGAATGTTGTGGTCAGTCGTGTCAAACGCAGCGCTAAGATCCAGTAGCACTGATAGAGAGATACAACCACGATCAGATGATAAGAGCAGGTCATTTGTAACTCTAATTAGAGCAGTCTCAGTACTATGATACGGTCTAAATCCTGACTGGAAATCCTCACAGATATTATTTTTTTCTGAGAAGGTATATAATTGTGAGGATACTACCTTTCTAGTATCTTGGACAGGAAAGGGAGATTCGAGATCAGTCTGTAATTAACTAGTTCTCTGTGGTCAGGCTGTGGTTTTCTGATGAGAGGTTTAATAACAGCCAGCTTGAAGGTTTTGGGGACATATCCTAATGACAATGATGAATTAATAATAGTCAGAAGAGGATCTATGACTTCTGGAAGCACCTCTTTTAAGAGCTTAGATGGAATAGGGTCTAATATGCATGTTGTTGGTTTAGATGATTTAACAAGTTTATACAATTCTTCCTCTCCTATAGTACAGAATGAGTGGAACTGTTCCTCAGGGTATCTGATGCAATACTGTAGCTGATGGCTGCATGGTTACAATTTTATCTCTAATAGTATCGATCTTGGAAGTAAAGTAGTTCATAAAGTCATTACTGCTGTGCTGTTGGGGAAAGTCAACACCTGTTGATGCTTTATTTTTCATTAATTTAGTCACTGTATTGAATACATACCTGGGGTTATGTTTGTTTTCTTCTAAAAGAGACAAAAAGTAATCAGATCTAGCAGTTTTTAATGCTTTTCTGTAGGATAGGTTACTTTCCCGCCAAGCAATACAAAATACCTCTAGTTTTGTTTTCCTCCAGTTAAGATCCATTTTCCAAGCTGCTCTCTTTAGAGTGTGCTCATTATACCACGGTGTCAGACTGTTTTCCTTAATCTTCCTTAAGCGTAAAGGAGCAACTGTATCTAAAATGCTAGAAAAGAGAGAGTCCATAGTTTCTGTTACATCATCTAGTTGTTCTGAGGTTTTGGATATGCTAAGGAATTGGGATAAATCAGGAAGATTACTTACAAAGCAGTCTTTTGTGGTATAAGTGATGGTTCTACCATACATGTAAGAAGGAGTAGAATTTACAGTTTTAGCTATATGAAGTTTGCACAAGACTAAATAATGATCTGAGATATCATCGCTTGGCTGCATAATTTCAACACCATCAACATCAATTCCATGTGACAGTATTAAATCTAGAGTATTATTTCGACAATGAGTAGGTCCTGAGAAGTTGTCTAACCCAACAGAGTTCAGAAAGTCTATGAATGCTGTACTTTATCTGCAGCCAGCCCTAACTCGGATATAAATTCAGCACATTTTTTATAACGTCTGTATTGTGCCCTGGTTGCCTGTATACAGTAGCCAGTACAGCCATCACAGGGGATTTATCATTAACATGTGTTTCTCTGGATGATGTTATATGAAGCATCATTACTTCAAACGAATTATACTTGTAGCCTGCCCTCTGAGAAATACTGAAAACATTGTTATAAACTGAAGCAACATCTCCCGCTTTACCTTTTGGACATGGCTCATGTTAATAACAGTAATCTTGGGGGGTAGACTTATTAAAATAATGTAATCATCAGGTTTAGCCAGGTTTCTGTCAAACAGAGCACATCTAGGTTATGATTAGTGATCATATCATTTACAAAAAGTACTTTCATAGAAAGGGACCTGATATTCAATAAGCCAAGATTTATCATTTGTTTATCCGTATTACATCTGTTTTTTTTTTGTTGAACATCAATTAAATTGTTACTCTTAAATTGGTTTGGACGCTTTTTGTATTTTCCTGTTCAGGGAACAGACGCAGTCTCTATAGTGTGATATCTAGGTGAAAGAGTCTCTATGTGCTGAGAATTAACTGATTTCTGTGACGTGAGGTGGCTAGCAGGCGGTCGGTTTAGCCAGTCTTGTCTGCTTTCTGACCTGGGCCCCAGTTAGTCAAGTACAACCTCTAAGACTATGTGCCATATTTCTAGACAGAAGAGAGACACCACCCCAAGAGGGATGAAGACCATCTCTGTTCAGCAGGTTAGGTCTGCCCCAAAAACTTGTCCAATTGTCTATGAAACCTATGTTATTTTGCGGGCACCACTTAGACATCCAGCCATTGAATGATGACAGTCTGCTATGTATCTCATCACCACAGTAAGTAATGATGGGATTTATGGCTCTTTGAGGGGATCCGGATCTTCACGATCCGTTCCTTTCAAAGAGCCGTTCAAAAGAATGGCTCTTTTAGCTCTTTTTAAATATTTAGTCAGTTTTAAGAAGCCAGCTTGGGGGCATCTCAGTTTATCCTGGAAATAATCACTGGGAGGAGTGATGAGGTGAGATTTGTAGTCAAATTAATTAAAACTCAGATATCACACACCAATATCTGAGTTTGAATTATTCTGAAATATTGATTATTACCTCATTTGTCATGTGTGGACTATATTCCATAGGGTTGCACAAATCCCTCTGCTTAGACAGTGACATCACTATTTTGGATTTACCTTTAGTACAAAGTGTGTGTCTGTGTGTGTGCGTGTGTGTGTGTAAAGCTATGTTGACTTATGTTATTCATACAATACCTACTCACAAATTAACATCAAAAACAAAGCCGGCTGCAATGAATTTCTGTGCAAAACAGCTTTTACTACAAACACTTCCACACAAGAACATTGTTATCACACAAGAACATTTTGTTAGAAAACAAAAAATATTTAAAGTAGATAAAATTAGAATAAATAAAATGGAAATGTCTACATACTACATACTATTACTACTGTAAACTTTCGCAAATAGGACTTTGCGTGCACAACTAATAACTAATATCATCACGCTATAAAGGGTTGGCCTGCGCTGGGTGCGCCCCTCCCCCATAACTGTTCTGTCTCGCAGAGGAGCTCATTTGTGTGCATCTGTGTGAAACACTCATAGGAAAAAAGAACGACAGAAAGAACGGCTCCCCTCCAGCCGCGACTTGGCTCCCATCGTTCATGTTTATGAGCCGTTCAAAAGAATCGGTTCGTTCGCGAACGTCACAACTCTAACAGTAAGCAGGGAGGGGACCAGAGCATATTACAGTGTCTGACATCGTACTTGCAAGTTCACACACCTCTTTAAAGTTATTTTCTAGTGATCTCGAAGTCGAACATGATTAGTGCCGACATGAATAACAATCTTACTGTATTTACGTTTAGCATTAGCCAGCACTTTTTAATTTGCCAAGATGTCAGATGCTCTGGCTCCAGGTAAACATTGGACTATGGTGGCTGGTTTCTCTATTTTCATGTACCGTACAATAGAATCGCCAATAACTAGAGCACTTTGATCAGGTTTCTCAGTGGGTGAGTTACTGTGTGGGGAGAACCTGTTTAATGTTTTGATCGGAATGGAAGAGCGGTGTTTTGACCCATGACTATGCCGCCTCACAGTCACCAAGTGGCCCTGCTGCAGAGGCACTGTAACCGGAACCGGACAATGTACAGGACTCCCTGTGCTTGTCGCATCCAAAGCCGTATCTACAGCCCTCTCATTCTTACTTTCCTCAATTAAAGTTCGGATGTATGTTTCTAATTCTGAAATCTTCTCTGTCAGCCTAACTATTTTCCTGCATTTATCACATGTGAATCCCTCGTCGTCGCCGACAGAGAGAGATAAACTATACATGTGGCAAGCAGTGCAAACAACAATAACAGGAGAAGAAGCCATTACTCACCATGATTTATGAGTGATTCTTACTTACCACAGTTGTTTGATGAACTTGTTGAAAAACGGAGTGAGAGAGAGAAGAAACAGAGCGAGAGAGAGAAAAAAGAAAAGAAAAAGAAAACAGCAATAGGCACGAATGGAAATGCTAATTACAAGCTGACCGGCTAATGAATGCTATTGCGCTGCATGCACGGTGCACTCGCGGTTTTAGAATAAAAGCAAACGATCAAATTAACCAGATTAGGTTGATAGATAATATCAGAAATATGCTGGGATTAAGTTATATTTTATCATTTTAAACAACAAAGAGTGATAGTAAGATAGAGATTCTACAGAAAAGCGAAGCTACACGGAGCTACAATCACAAACCAGCAGCACGGCAGACAGGAAGCAGGAATAACACTGTCCAACAGCGATGAAATGTCCATACACAAGACAGGATTTATAAAGTTGGATTTATCCAGCTTCATATATAGAGATAATACAGTTTACATTTTGCAATGATATAAACAATCACAGAGCCAAGATTTGTTATATAATACAGTATATATTGCTTCACACAGGTTTACAGTATGTATGTGGGTAAAGCAGGATGTACTATATTACATCCAACATTAAATATATCGCTGACTGATAATATAGTTTCCCTTCCGAAGGAACTTGAACTGTGTCCTCTAGCAGTCACTATGGGGAATGTCTTTAGCATGACCATTGTCTGAAGCAAATATCTAAACACAACAATAACATTGGCGGGCGACAGCTTATGCTGTCACTACCGCAGTATAAAAGGGTGCCAAGAGAACACATCATCTTCTTCTTCGTCTTTACTGCCGTTTGTTTATGTTGGCAGCTAAGCACGACTAGGAGCGCATGCTCTCTTGTTAGAGGTATTGCTCTGATACCCGTGGTTTCCAGAAGTGGGTAGTAATGAGTTACATTTACTTTGTTACATTTACTTGAGTAAATTTTTGGGGTAACTAATACTTTTGGAGTATATTTAAAGATGGCTACTTTTACTCTTACTTAAGTAAATTTTGGGGGAAAATCTGTACTTTGTTACTTCGTTACTGTGGGCAACTCTCCTCTCATTACTTTAGTAATAAAAGTTATAAATGCTTCAGTTTATTCCAAACGCGCCATCTACTTATCTCTGGGCAATGAGCGATGCCCATTCGCGAAGGATTCATTCTTTTGAGTCAATTCTGTTCAAAGGCTTGATCAAACCAGTTGGCAAACCAGTGATTTGGTTCGTGAATCAGTTTGAATGATTTGTTCAGTTCCCTGCCGTGCGCGCTGAGTCGTCTGAAGCGGTTCACTCAGAGTTGTAACAGAAAGTTTAAGAACATCAAGAGCATTAAGAGACCTTAATCAAGACCACTATGACATGTAAGAAACCGTAATCAAGACCACTATGACATTAGTTTGATTAGTTTAACTTATAACAGAGGGGAGCCAAGTTGAATGCAGCTTCCAAAAGACAAAAAATAGCCAATGAATATTTTCTATATTTGATACAATCACACCGGCATGAGAACGTTCAGCGAGTCATATCATCAGCTGCTAAATTCAAATCTGCGTTCACTGGCTGGTGCAGCAACAAACGCGTTTTTACAGCACTGCGCATTATAACCAATCACACAAGATTCTATTGAGCTTATGAATGCAATGGCCAATCAAAGGTGTTCCGATGAGTAATTTCTAAAATGCTGGTGCTTCCTTCACTCACTCGCTCGCTGACTGAATACCTCTTTCTGGCGAATTATCTCGTCAGAAACAACAAAGTGCAGATGTTTGTACGAATCTGTAAATAAGATATTGATTTCACAGTGTTAACAGTTTCAGTGATTTTAATGGGAGTTTTTGAGAATGATTGAAGTCTAGACTGTCAGTGAAAATGTTCTTTGATAATGTAAATGTTCTTTTCTCTCTTGATGTACAATGAAAGATTAGTAACCTAACCTACAACATTTTTATATCACATTAACTTTCAATGTTAACTTTCAATGTTAAAACATGACACCCATATCTGTTACTTAAGTAAACAGACAGGTTTTTATGCATAGTTAATAGATTACATTATTAGGTTACTTTGACCATCGCATTTTATCTAACATAATCTATGAAGTTGAGAATCGAGATATTTCATAATATAATTAATGCGTCTGGGAATGTTTCTTATAAAAATTTAATTACAAAAAAAAAAGCCTAATAATAATTTGCCAATATGCTGTTGTGGCTGCTGTGTGTCACATGACCAGTTTTCAGAGTCATGATCCTTCAAAGAATTATTCTAATTGTCGTTGTCATCAGGGGCTGGCGGTTTTAAAAAATTTTTAAAAGGAACACTAACAGTAAACCTTACCGGCCGGAGAGAGATTCAGACGAACCGCGGACAAGTGTTACAGGTTTGTGAATCCGCTGTTGTAACACTTGAGTTACATTACTGTATTGCTGGAAATGGGAAAAAAATCTCCCCGGAGGAGTATGCCCCTGGACCCCCCTAGTTTTGGGCTAAGCCCCGAATGTTTACATCGTCTGACTCCGCCCCTGCTTGAGAGACTATCAGGCCACAGGTACAATAGACATGCCCTCACATGCTCAAGACTTTCAGAGCGAGAGCCAAGCTTAAGGCAGCTTCCAAAGGCTAGCTAACCAGCTACATAAGGTACTTGTTTTTTACATGTATAATAAATGTAATTGTTGTGTTGTGCTGATTATACTGTTCAATGTACACAGCTAGAAAATGCACAAATCGATTGAATATTCGCCCAAAGACCTCTGAAGTGACAGGCGGCCACGAGGTAGCTAATTTTATTTTACACTTGTGTGTTAGCAAGCCAAAATGGAGTGTCTAATTGCACTGTTTACTCTGTCCTGTAGTTTTCACGGTGTTTCCTGCTGATTAAGAAGTTCATTATAATCAAAGGTTTACACAAAACAATAGTAATCTTAATGCAATATTTAAGGCACATATGCACTAATCTACATACCACTGCATATTTAAACAAATGCGCCCGTACTTGTAAAAGACTGTGCTCTATGGAAGTAAGAGTGGTTTAAGCCAAGTTAAACTTAGCTCAAGTTATTTCACAGCACATTTGCTTAAAAGTTCTTGATATCTACTGCACTTTATGGTTATCTTTTGTTTTCATTACTGAAGTTTTTGTGCATTTTGTTTGAAGTTAAAACTATTGAAAGTTCATTCAAGCTATAAGTTAACAAAGCCTGCTGATTAAGAAGTTCATTATAATCAAAGGTTTACACAAAACAATAGTAATCTTAATGCAATATTTAAGGCACATATGCACTAATCTACATACCACTGCATATTTAAACTTACATTGAGTTAAAACAATAACATCTGACTAGACATACAAAATGAGTGATGAACCCAATGAAAAGAACTGCTCTGAACCAACTACTCAACCTGAAGCAAAGACTCGCAAGACCGAAAGAACAAGAACATTAACCGAAAAGGGAAAAGAGCTTCAAGAAGACAAGCTCAAAGCTCTCAAGGGCAGATACAAGGTTGTTTATGAAAAATGGAGATATGAAGCAAGATTAAATAAAGTAATATTGACTGATACAGCCACTGAGAGTGAGTTAACCGAGTTGATAGATAATGTGAATATCGCTTGCCGGAATGTACAAGCCATATACAATGAGATCTGTCAGATACAAGCTCCCGATCCAGATATGAGATGCAAAGTAGATGCATGTACGTCCCTTTCAGATTTCATTGTTAAAAGGGCTGAAAAATGGCTAGAGGGACATGCTGAAGAAGACAAAGAGCCATGGCCAGATGTTGGATCATGCTTGGAGTCAGAAGGATCCAAATCAAAGTCAAAGTCACAAGGGTCAAATTGTAACTCAGTTCTCTCAAGTGCACAGTCAGTTAAAAGAGTGGAAGCAGCAGCCGACGCAGCGGCATCTCAAGAAATATTGGCTGTTATGGAGGAACAAGAGAGACAAGCAAGTGCACTACAAAAATTTTAAGTTGAAACCAAACAATGTGATTTTGAAAATTTGATAAGACAGCAAGCAATGGAATAGCAGAGCAGGAAACTTGAACGTTTGGAAGAAATCAAAAGGTTGAACACTGCCAAGGCCAGAGTAAAAATCTACAATGAGGCTAAAAACAACTATGAGAGCCGCAGCTTGACATGCAGCAATAAGCTGGTGAGTGAATGTCATGCAGTTCCTATCACACCACTCACACTCTTCCAAGCTCCAAATGCCACAAGTTCTGCATTTACCCCACTCACTAATACAGCAATCACAAGTCAAGCTCTCCAAGCCTCAAGTCCACCATTCATTCGTCAAGCAACACCAGTCCCAACAGCTGTCACACAACTTCAGCATATTGGCAGAAGCTATAAGTGCTAATCGTACAAAGGAAAACCACGGACGAGACTAATACACATAGAAAGACTTATTCACAAGATTGTGACTTTAATTGAGACTGATAAAAATCATACACATAGTTAAGACTCAAACACTTCTTAGAAAATCACATTGAAATGGATCTAATGTACTTGGGTACAACATGTATGCAGACTGTACAATGATGATACCTTTTAGGCAAAGACACATACTACTGAAGAATAAAACATCATCAGCATGCGCTAGTGGTAAACAAATAGAGGATGACCAATCACAGTTTGGCAGTTGTACTTTTTCATATGTGCTGAAAAAAGAGGAAACTGTGAAAGAGGAAGGGAAAACAGTTTGAGATAAGCAGCTTTAAAGAGGTCATATGATGCTGCTAAAAAGAGCATTATTTGGTGTAATGAAATGTGTTTATGCCGTTTAAGGTTAAAAAAACACATTTTCCACATGCTGTACATTATTGTTTCTCCTCTATGCCCCGCCTTCTGAAACGTGTCAATTTTTACAAGGCTCATCGCTCTGAAAAGTGAGGTGTGCTCTGATTGGCCAGCTATCCAGCGCATTGTGATTGGCCGAATGCCTCAAGCGTGTGACGGAAATGTTACGCCTCTTAACATATTGTGATGCCCTGTCCAGCCAGAGCGACGAGACATAAACATAAAACCCATTATAAACGTGATATAAACATGATTTCTAGTCGTGTCTTCTTTTGGAAGGCCAAACAAAGTAGTTTGCTTTCTCAACAAAATAGTGTCACACACCGCGGCCGGCTTGAGTGAGCAGAGGCAGGCGGCTTGAGGTGGATTCTACGAAGGAGCGTACCTTGTGCTTGCGGCCACCACATGTGACAACCCTGGGCTGGACTCCGCTTCGTCCACAGTGAAAACCGATTCGGCGATCCACAGTGCAAAGTTGTTGTATTTCCTCAGTGACCAGCACGGATCAACCCCACGCATGACGAAGCACATATTGTCCCCTTTTGGAAAGCCAAACAAAGTAGTTTCGCTTTCACAGTGAAACACACAGTGTCTATACAACTTGGCGGTGGCGGCAACAATACTTCAACGACAATAAAAGGTACGCCTTCTTTCTTTTGCGTGAACATCTGGGCGGCATTATGCAAATCTTCCCACACAGTGACGTAGAGATGTGTGGGCGTGTTAGAACAAGCCGTTTTAGAGGGGCGAGGACGAGGCTTAACTTTTATAAAGAATATCTCTTTGGATTTGAGACTTTAGTCTTTGCAACTTTACAGATCTTCTTTATTCACCGAGAGCTTGTTACACTCCAAAGAGAAAGGAAAATTTGAAATTGCATCATATGTCCCCTTTAAGTTTTAGCACAACACGCCATTTCATATAGCATTTTTATCGGCTGATCAGAAAACGTGGGTTGTAGCAACAAACACAATGTGCAAAGATCATTATAAATTTCTGACACTGTCAGAAAATGATCACAGGCTATTTTTGGTTGCAATACCGTGTCAAGGAGCAGGCTGGATTCAGATGCAGGAATAACAAAGTCTTTATTTAATAGAGAATAATCAGAACCGGTGACGAGCCCTTCCATAGACATCTTGTGTGGATGTGAAATCTCCTGCCACACAGTTGATCAAATAACAGTGGCTGGTACAAGCCACAACAGTGGCAGAGGAGATGAAGCCGGAAAGGCAGGTTGTTAATCTGAGTGAGAGACTGAGCACTCCACTAACAAGATCGCTGAGACCCAGGGTGGATGGATGCTGAAGGAAATCCTCGGGAATCTGAGCGCACAGAGAGGGCAGGAAAAAATACTGCAGCTACGAGCACTGGAGCCTGACGAAACAAGACAAGACAGGTGAGCGAGACCAACAAGACAGTCTGAGCAATCGAGATAAACCACAACAGTCTGACAAAAGATAGAGAAACACAGGGAACTATGGCCCCGTCCACACGGAGACGCGTTTCTGTGAATACGCACAAATTTTTTATCGGATAGGCGTTTCGTCCACACGGATCCGGCGTTTTCGTAAGGTGAAACCGCTATTTTTTGAAACCGGGTCCCAAAGTGGATAAATCTGAAAACGCCGCCTTTGCATTTTCGTCTGGACGGCTAATCCGTATATTTTCTGAAACGATGACGTCATCAGCCCACGTCTCCCCCAGTCAGACACCTATACGTCACGTAACAGCAACAAAAACATGAACAAACACTGAACGATTGTCTTTTTATTAACTAACATTAACACAGATTAATAAATGTATTGTTCCATGTTCGTTTGTGTACCACGCGCAAGGTTTATGAGCATAGTCCAGGTCTTCTTCTCCGTTTTTAGTGTATCTCTGTGGCAGAATTACAGCGCCACATACTGGTCTAGCATGTATACTACATCATTTTGCGGTTTCGTGTGGACGCGGATATTTCTTGAGACAAGGAAAAAAAAGATCGGATTGGGGTAAGCTCCATCTCCGTGTGGACGGGGCCTATATAAAGGGGAGGTAAATGAGATAACAAGAACCTGGTGTGAACACAACCCAAGCTAACGAGCAGAGAAACAAGGAGGGTGGGGAAACAATTACACCGACCATGTGCACATCGCGAGCTGTCAAATCAAACCATACACACAACAACACCCAAACATAAAGACCAAACAACAGGTGATCAGACATGAGACCCGACATACTGTGTCAATGGCCATCTTTGAACCTCTCTCACTGTATGACATAGGACCACCGATTAGGGGCCACAATCATAGAAATCACCACACTTGTTTCACAATGGCAGTCTTTCATATTGGACAGCCAGCCTTAGGAAACAAAAGAAATCAACAACAGATGCCAGTTCTACTCACAACATCACATTTAATTTCTTAGAGTAATTAGTTAATAGGATTAAATGTCAAGATAACCCAATCAACCAGTCAGAATACAACCTTATCAAACACACACACACACACACACACACACACACACACACTAAAAAAACATAGTGTCATACAAAATACTATTAAACAACATAAAAACTCTTTAGACAAACAACTTCATTTATACCTTTTGGAAATAAACTGTTAAAATTAAAGATCCGAAGAGCCTAAAAGTGCGTAGGCACATATTGTAATCATTGGCTTTCTTCTTCTTCTGCCTTTCAGTTTATGTCAGTCCATAGAATCGGTTGTGGAAAAGTTATGAAATTTGGCACACAGATAGATGACAGTCGCTACATTAACCACGGCAGGTTTGGAGTCTTTAACTCAAACTCTGTAGCGCCACCAACAGTTCAAAATTACAGTCATGTCTATGCTAATAACTTTTGAACTGTAAAGTTTAAAAGCATTATTTTTTTTCTCTGATTCCTTGACTCATGCTGCATTGGATATCGGCCATTTTGAATTTTGTTGTAAAAAAACTATATTTTTTGAATGCATTGGCATAACTTGGTGCATCTGAACTGAGGCCTGAAGGTACTCAAAAAGTTTAGAGGGAGCGACATCTTGTGGTAAAAAAAAAAAAAACAATTCTAATAGCTTTTTGATTAATTTTTGATAGATTACTTGGATCATACCGAGATCATTGACACCAATTATATGTAGCATTTGGACCAATCAGACACACAACTACTTGTTATATTTAACAAATAATATCTAACGCCCCCTCATCTAACCAAAGGGTCTCTGGACCCTTACCCCGAAATGCAACTATCACCTTAAAAAGGCAGAACAGGCCTCTGGTTCCATTGCAACCAAAGACAAACTATCTGATAACACTAGATTTATGGCCCAACGGACTGTGGGCAAAGTAACTCTTAACTCAAGTCTCTCTAAAACAGACACATAATGCTTATAAAAAGGGACTCTTCTCTAATAAGTTCATAAGAAAACCTCTCTTTAAATGAACACACATATCCTTCAGATTACTGTGTATATTATTGCTGTTCTTGTATATTGTCTGTTGAATTTGACTGTTTTATGCATGCTTATAATAGAACCACTCGTTTATGTAATCTTACCTTTATGTAATCTTACCATGTTCCAAACTCCCGCTTGGAATTTCAGCTTTTCTCATTGAACAAGCCCATCCTGAGAGGCGTGAACCATCTCAGACTTTAAAAGGCACGCACAATTCCACCCAAGTTCTTCTTCTTCTGCTAAATATTCTGTGTCCGTGTGGAGAGCCTGAGTTGGTGCATACCCCGGTGGGCCCCAACACATAGCTCAGGCAGTCTGTGGGTCAGTTAGAATCTGAGAAGTGAGGATGTGAGCTAGAATGCTTCTAAGGACACCCTAAGCATGTGCCAGTCCTTCGGCCTTGACTTTCTATTCACCAAAGATCCTCGGACTCAAAATGGTTTTGTCTCAACTGGAGCCCCAAAGTGCATCAGGACTCTCTTTCAAACAGGCTAGACATGCAAGTATCAAACTTAGTCTTATTAATTGATATATTAAATATCATTTACACCCTTTACAAAGGTGTGTTTGAACTTCTTAGTTAGGTTAGTTAGTTTCTTAACTTAAGTTTCCTTCAGGCTGTAGATCTGCTGAATATCAAATTGTATAATAGCTTCATGTTTTTATTTCTCTTCTCTTTACTGCTTAAGCTTGAACCCTTTTTCCTATGCCAACTGTATGCGTGTGTGTATGTGTATGTTAGACTAGTTTAAGTGTTTATGTAGTTAATTAAGTCTTACTTGTATCACACTTGAGGTTGTTTATTGTTTGCTCATAACTAAAGAGTCCCTAATCATGCAGATTTTAGCTACATGCTCTGAGTAGTATTGTACAGTAAGAAAGTTGTTTTCCTTAAACAGGAAAGTAACGTTCTTAGAATTGACAGGCAGTTGACACTGAGATGTAAAGTAAATACTTTGCGGATCTTCTAAATATTTATAATTAATTATAACTAGTTATGATTAATTATTCATATTCCCCATTTGAGCTGATTCGCTACATGTCATAATCGGCCTAACTTCCTGTCCACCATTTTAATTTATGTTCAAAACATGCTTTTTCAAAATCCTCCTAGACCACTTGTCCAATTTTTAACAAATTTGACTCAGATCATCTTCAGTCCATGCCAGCAAAAAGTTATGGATTTGATATGTCAGCAAAAAGTTATGGATTTGTTGATAGGTGAAACAGTTTTAATTTACTGCATCAACGAATTTGATGGCACGGTGCTAAACTTCATCTGAGGCTTATTTCTGCAAAGCTCTGACATACTGACACCAAACTTTATGTCTTTATGTCATTAGCCACTTTCCACTGTCAGGCCAAAAGCATGTGTGCTAGTGCGTTCCAGGCCAGTGGCGAATACTTTGGGCAAAAGTGGGCCAAGTGGGGCTAGAGGTGTGGTCATAAAGAAAAGTGGAGTTTCCCATGTTTTCATATGAAGCTATCAACTAGCATCAATATTTAAGTCATTTAAAACCATTTTAATGAGACTTTCAGACACCAGTGAGTGTCTGAATTAACTTACGATCGCGACCCAATGGGAATGTTACTGGCCCTTTAAATAAAGTACTTGTCAAAAGTATGGAAACATGATGATTTTGCAATGAAGTTTCTTCTCATGAAGGATGCATTTATTTGATCCAAAATACAAATCCTCTAGTGCCATCAACTGCTCAAAGTTGCTATGCATACTGTACCACAATTTAAAATCAAGAAATCAGAGATTTAAAACCAAAATTTAAAATTTTCACAATTTTGAATTATTCAAAGAACCACTTGTCCCAGACAGTTTGTTTGATTTTCCCCAAAACTGGCTCACATCAGCTTTAGATCATGCTAGCAAAAAGTTATGGGATTCAAGTTAGTCAAATGGTTCTCAAATATCACATGAACAAATTTGACAAAGAGCAAAGACAAAGAGAAACTTTTTGGTGTGAATTATATGGTAATAATCAGTAATATGCTTTCACACAAAAAAATTTATTTTTTGAATGTTTCAATATGGGTTGACACAAATGACTTTATGAAGTTCGTTATGAAGTGACGAGAATA
Organism: Cyprinus carpio; assembly: GCF_018340385.1. Lineage (NCBI taxonomy): Eukaryota > Metazoa > Chordata > Actinopteri > Cypriniformes > Cyprinidae > Cyprinus > Cyprinus carpio. The sequence continues at coordinate 3,028,096 of NC_056607.1, read as the reverse complement.
CTTTCTGTAGACGAAGAAAACAAAAATAACGACCTTATTTAACAATTCCTCTCCTCTGTGTCTCTCCAAATCAGCGTAGTGCCATTTTGGCAGTTCTGAGCAGTACGCAGGCGGCGTACGCTCTTCTGTGTCAGCCGCGCCACAAGGATATGTTTTTTATGTGTATTTACATTTTGTTTTTAAAGACAACAACACATCAGCGCAGCGTGGCTGACACAGAGAGCGTATGCTGCCTGCATTCAGGAACTGCATTCTTTGTGTACAAAAAGTATTCTTGTCGCTTCATAAAGTTACGGTTGAATCACTGACGGCAGATGGACTATTCCGACTATTCTATTCTTTTCATACTTTCCTGGACCTTGACAGTGTTACTTACTTGGCAGTCTATAGGACAGTCTCAAGCCTACCAGTTTTCATCCAAAATATCTTAAATTGTGTTCCAAAGATGAACGAAGCTTTTAGGGGTTTGAAACGACATGGGGGTAAGTGAATAATGACAAAATTTTCATTTTGGGATGGATTATCCCTTTAACTGGATAAATGAGACACAGCTGAATGAAATGAGAACTGATTGTCAAAGCAAAGGGTGATAGGAACTGAAGTCCAGGGAAACAAACAGCAACCAAGAAGCCTGCCCTCTGGTGGCCTTACATGACATTGACAGAAACTCAGTATGTGTCATTGGCACCTTGTACTAAAGGGGCAAGCACCACCTTGGTCAAACATTATAAAGAAATTTAAGAAAACAAAAAACAAACATTTGTTTGAGTAGTTTTGCCTATTGTCATGAGACTGATCTTGACCGCTTATGCTGAGCACATCGATACCAATTATGCAAAAATCAGTCAAACTTCCTCTCTGCAATTTTTCTTTTTCTTTGAAAACCTACTCTTTCAAACTCTGACCGTTGGTCTGGTGGTGGGTAACTCTCCAGGAGCAGGATTGGAGTCCCTTTTGAAGCTATTATATCAGTGTGTAAACGTTTTTATTTATTTATTTTTTAATAACTAAAGGGCATTTATTTGACCATGAAGTAAAAATAGCACGTGTGCACCAGACAAGCAATTGCTACTGAAATAAATAGGAGAGCTAACTGATAGCTCTCTCCGCAGACCTCCCTGGTACTTTGTATATATGCTACTAGTGTGTTCCCTAAACTAATACCGAAATAGGTCACAATCTTTTTCATCTTTAAGATGTCTATTTGATGTGCACGTTTTCATTTGGAGAGCACTTTTTTTTAAGAATGTTTGCAATATAATATACATTTGTAAATATGCCTCTAAAATGACTATAAATGTCAAAAATTCATTTGAATGTATGAAAGCTGCTCTTTTAAGGTGTTTGTCAGATGTTTGTACAAAAGAGATGCTTCCCAGATTAATTCATCTTTAACAGATGGAGATGTATATGTTCTTACTGAGAGAGTGTCTGTGGTGGATGTGCTTTGTAGATGTGCCTTGTGAATCTGAGGCTACTGAGGCTTCTTACTCAATTGCAGTTCACATTACTTTTTAAACTGTGGCCAAACTCAGATTTAAGGGTGAACTGTTCACGTCTTGAACTGACCTGCATACGCAAAACAACAACAAAGACTGCATGCGGCGCACTGTCATGCACAAGTGACTGAAATCAGAGTTCATTTATAACTGTTCATTTATAAGATGATGTGCAGTGAACACCAACAGATTCATGAGCAGGCGATAAGGAAGATGAGACTGAGGAGAAAAACAAATGTTTTCAATTATTTTTGATACTATCTCTCAATTTTTACTTTTATATATCTATCACTCCAAATAAAATTTCAATCTGATGTGTGGCCAGTATCATATTTGAGTCTGAACTGATCGATCCTGAACTGACCCACATGTGCAATACATCAATAAAAAGATGGCATACAGCATGTTATAAACATGGAGGATGCTGAATTCATTGTTTAACACGTTGATTTATAAGCTGATGTGCTGCGAAGGCCTGAAAGTTTGTGCACAGGTGATAAGGAGGATAAGAAAGAGAGTGAGGAGATTATAGTTTTTCTAGTTTTGCTTGTATAGAGCTGTCACCAAGATACTTAGACGTCACTGTTCCTCCACTGACTACTGTTATGGCTGTCTTCCTTATTAATTGAGTGACCAAAGAACTACTGGTACTGGTATGTTAATCTTTGGCCTGCAGTTTGAATGTAGCCCAATGTTGATCTTATTCTGTCTGTTGTATATTCAAATTAAACTAACCTTGTCTTTAACTTGTCTGATCAAAATAAAGTGTTCCAATTTCTTTAGTTTAGCAATATGTTACATTTATATATAAATTTAAGTATTAAAATCACACGCACGCACACACACACACACACACACACACACACACACACACACACACACACACACACACACACACACACACACAGACAGACAGACACACACACAGATAGGGTTTACTTTGTGTCAGCAAAACCAAAACGAAAGAAAGAAAGAAAGAAAGAAAGAAAAAGAAAGAAAGAAAAAGAAAGAAAGAAAGAAAGAAACATCTCCTTTTCAGGATAGCAGAATAAGGTATTTTAAGGACAATTTTGCAAAAACCAAATAAGCTTTACAGATCTTTATTGGAAAGGGTTTAAACAACATTTTTCATACTTGTTCAATGCATTATAAACAGTATAAATAATTATTGCACATGCACCTGCGGAACAGTCCTTAAAACCCTAACAGTTTACAGGCAGAAGGCAATCAAGGTCACAGTTACAATAACTTAGGACAGTAAAGAAACCTTTCTACTGACTCTGAAAAACAACAGAAATAATGATGCCCAGGGTCCCTGACAACCTGTCTGAGCAGAGTCCTGCTGCAGGGAGGCATGAGGGCTACAGATGTGGCCAGAGAAATACACTGCAATGTCTGTAATGTAAGACACCAAAAACAGTGCAACAGGGAGATAGGACAGGTGATGGTCCTTGCAGTGGCAAACCATGTGCAACCATGTGTGCCCCTAGATGTGTTCAAGAACTTGCAAATGTCTTGGTGGAAGAGTGTGTTGTATCAGTGGGGCAACATCTCACAGCAAAACCCAGCAAATCAGTTGCAAAACATGAGAATGAGTAGCAGTGTAGTACTTAAAGCTGTTTAAAAAGTTGTGAAAGGATGTTTCCATTTTGCTGAGTTTATATGTAAAAAAGGACAATTAATATATTAATTAATTATATTAATATATAAGAAGTTAATATGTATGCAACATAAATATAAGTTATTTGAAAAAAAAAAATACTGTACTGTCTTACTGCATAGTTCATAAATTTCAAACCAGACAGCACATTAATGACAAATACTCAGGGAGTATATGATCTTTTTATCTGTTTTTATATGGTATTTATGACAAATTAAATTAAATTAAATTATATATATATATATATATATATATATATATATATATATATATATATATATATATATATATATATATATATATAGTTAAAAAAGTTCAGAAATAATGCATCAGAAATAATGACACACAATGCTGCAAATATATTTTTCACAACCAGAGGGAGATGAATGATTGTAAATATTCTACTTGCTTTGTGGCCATCGTGTCTGTCATCTCTTTTGCTGACTCTCTCTCAGTCCCCACTAAACAGATTTCAGGTCCAATATTACATCAGATGTCAAGTTGCATCACAATTCTCAGGCACTGTTACATACGATAGTTCCATCACTCCTTTTACGGGATGAAATTTTTGATCCTTTCTCGTCAACACACCAGCAATGGCCTCTTTGCATTCCTCTTGATGACCGACACTGTTTCAAGAACATCAAAAAGAAGATATAAACTACATTATTGTTTATAGAGAATAGATAACATTGTTACAATGTACACAATGACCTCATACAGATTTACAAATGGATTTACTAAACTTTTCAAGAACCATGGGAACTGTTTTAACAGAAGGTCCTACAACACCTTCTGTGTACTCTACACACCTGTTTCCTCCTGAAGAACCCTTGTCTGTCACAGTTGGGGATGTAGATGTCCGGAATTGAATGAATAATTGTGAGCTCTATACTTTGGAGGACTGTGTTTAGCAGTTTGCGACAAGGACCCTACAGAATAAATAACAACAGCAAAAACATAATAAAAACATTTTAATTTCTGACTAGAATCAGACTGTAGGAACACTACATAAATATTTATGTAGAACAGTAATTTACAAAAATCTTACCTTTTCAAAATTGTCTTCATTGGTTGATGGACGATAGTCTGAAACATAATACTTGTAGTTTTAATACAATTGCAGTATATCTTTTGTTTAATTAAACAGCACATACTGTAGGTGGTTGTACTTAAAATATGAATTCAGGACAAAGGTTCAAACAAGCCATGGACTGTAAAGTGAAGTAACAGATAATCTGATAACATGCAAATAATATTCTTACCATTATAGAAATCATACCATGTTAATTGTACAAGATAACCATTTTGCAATACGTTTGCTGGTTTCTCATCCCTTTTAAACATGTGAAAAACTAATTTAAAAGTCTTTTAGCAATGTGTGGGTGGATTATAAATCCTTTTACTCATCCAAGTGAAAAATTCACAATGTTATGTGAAGTGTATTTACTTTTTTTCTAGTGTATACATCTATATGCGCAACTTTTAGGTTTAGTTTGTTTAGGTTAGTCAGTTACTCAAAATGTATTTAACCAGACAAAATCCATTTAAGACTAATCAATTTCATCTCAGTTAAAAGATATGCACCGAGACCAGTCCTCTTACCTGTAGATGGATGGATGTCAGTAAAGGTACTTTTGATGTTTTTGCAGACCCCTCGTCCCTGAAGCAGTGCCTGAAGGGGGCTTTGGTCTCCAAGAGGAGGGATACACCGAAGACCTTGAGTACAGGGTAGAGTGTAAACCCCACAGGGTTCACCTAATGCCAACACGGATGTGGTCTCCTCCCCTGATAAACGTTCACCTCTGTGGCCCTTGGGTTCCCCTGAGGGCCCATTACACAATGTACAGATATTCTTTAAGCCTAATACAAGGGAGTTAGAGCCATATAAGCTGAGTTGAATGGTAACCATAAGTGTTAGTAAATAATGAAAAGCAACCATCTTTGTCCAATTCAGAAAACCTCAGCAGATCAAGAACAGCAGATTTTTTTTTTTTTAATTTCAGTGAATGGTCTTCTCTCTTCCGCTTCTTTTTTGCTATTGATGTCCCTCTTTAATATTCAGTGGAAGAACTGTGGATGTGCAGGAGACATCAGGTGTTAAAAAGACAGTAATTAGATAAAAATTGCCCAAAAAATTCAACATGGGCTGCTTTTAAAGAGCTGAGATGGTTTAGGGGTGGGAGGCTGAGAGAGCAGCATATGCTGGGCGTTAGATAAGAGGTGGAGTTCTTTATAACTGAATCCCTCCCATTTCTGCCACAGCTCCATTTCAAAAGTAATATCCAAACTGAGCTGGTTTGAATTCATAAATTATGTGAACACTGATCCACTGATGCATATAAAGAATGGGGATGCAAATGGAAAGCTTTCTCTAGGTGTAATATAACTCCTTGGTGCCAACCCCAAACCAAAAATGAAACAATGTCTTCGCAAAGCATTTAACACAATAGAGACAAAACTTGACATTTGTGCTTTTCCTAAAAGCAGTATAAGGTAATGTGCTAATGGTTTCTACAATCTACTTAGGCTTACAATGCTTTTGGGAAACAAGACCTGTTTGGGGAATCTGGCACCTATTGTGCTTACTATAGTATAACTCTTGTAATTTCTGCTTGCAGAAGTATAAAGAAAAAAAAGAAAAATAAACCTTCACTTATATTCACTTCACTGTCTTAGTTGTCATTATTAAAATAAGAGCAATTCTGCCACATTGTTTTAATCAGGACATTTTAATCAATGTCCTGTAGTCTTTTTTATTTTCTATTATCTTTGACCTTCACTGCCTCCCAGAGTGATAGGGATAGTTAGACACAGCGTATGAGTAACAATATGTTTTACCCTTTTTATACAGTCTATGGTTTTACCTCAAGACTGGTATATTATTTAGATTTAGTTTGCACAAACTCTGTCAAATAATAGATAATAATCTAATCCAATTTTAATCATAACTGTTTTGACACAATGTGTAGTTACTATATAAAGTAGTAATGTCAAGTCTTTTTTATATACTGTATGCCAAATGGCTTCAGAACAATAGTGTGATGTTCTGGTTTGTGGTAAGATATTCAGTACTTCTACAGGAAAACAATTATTTTTTTTTTTTGAGTTGAAAACAATTGGTGTCTACATTTCCTTTCTCCTGGATTTTAACATTAAGTGCCACTTACCTTGGGATGTTGTGATGGTGTATTATATTAGTTGTTTTGGCAGCAAGACAAAAATGTCTCACACCCGCAGGAACACCCACACATTGCCAAGACTTGGGCTACTATAACAAATTGCTCTATTGCAATGTATCAATTTTTTTTTCTCCAATTGTCTCCATGTTTTTTTCCTCCCAAATCACACACACACACACACACACACACACACACACACACACACACACACACACACACACACACACACACACGCAAATGAGCAAAATCCTTTTTCATGAAGTCATGGTTGATCGCTTAATGACTTTAAGCCTGTTTTTCGAGAACTTCACCCTTGATCTGTCATTGCACTGATTTCCCCATCGAAATGATGTCATAATTAATCGCCTCAAGTAGGAAAATGAGCACCACATCACAGGTGTTCCTGAGTGACATGGGGAAAAATGAACAAGGGCTTTCCCCTCTAACCAGAATTAAAAAAAAATGTTTTACTGATATCCAAGGAAATGTGGTGTATGTGCTTTGTCAAACAATATCTTAGTATTCCTGTCATAGAATGGTTTACATACATGTTGTTGGCAACCAGCTTCATCTCTACAGCTACTGTACAGGTGTGCAAGTCTCCTATATTTAAAGGAGGGTGACCACACATTTGTCATTAATTATTATGTCAACTACTTACCTCAAAAAATGGCATTCCATAATCCACAGTACACAGGGAGGACATTAAAAACAACAACAAAAAGGCCTCTTGGATTAGCTGCTATGAAGCGACATTATAACCCACTTCTATACAGTACAGTAAATTTGTTTGAGTCTGTTATAATTTATTTACATAAAATATCATAATGCATTTATGGTTTAATCCACGAGGAGATTTTTGAACAACGCTTTTAAAAAAAAAGCGTTAAAAAATAATTTATATTCTCTAAAGCTGATTTATGACTGACTCTAAAGCTGAACTATGACTATTATTCAGCAAATAATGTCTCCCATATTGGGAAAATACCCCTGTCACAAAAAACCTTGCCTGAACAAGATCCATCAGAGCTTCATGCTGAAGTCACTTCACAGGCTGTGATGTTGGCCAGTCATCATCAGCAGTTGTGCATGCAAATCTGCGAATTAGTAAGATTTCTACAAACTCTTTATACATTCACCCATGCCACCGACCCAGCAAAATCAGCTTCTGGTTCTTCCACAGGTAATTCTTGTTTGGCTTTACTTGAAGTCTGATGGCACTGCAGCTAAGTGCAAGGGATATTTTATCCAATATTCCTTGTTTCTGGCACAACAACCACATTTGTTCACCACTGAAGAAGGTGTTTGTCATGTTGCTTCTCTCTGGGAAGGCTCTGGACTGGGCACCATCAGTGTGGGTAAGAGAGAATTACAGTTGATTTTCTCTCTTTTTCAAGCCAGACTCAGAGATGTATTTGAACATTCCGAGGGTGGTAAGGAGTCAACCAAGAAATGTAAAATTCATAAGTTGATTGCTGTGAATCACGATTATGATGTTGGCAACAGAGATTTACTAGACATGAAGGCTGCTCTTAAGAATGGAAGCACTGGTTGAAGGGAGTAAAACATCCTTTTCAAATACTAACTGACTATCACAACTTGGAGTACTTTTGTTCCACCAAGAGCTAGGCTGATTCTTCAAGAATGCCCTACTGACATTCATTTTCTGGATGTTACTGTATGCTGCCTCGAGTTCTTAGATGGACCCATACCTCCTTATGTTCTGGTCAACCCGGCATCCAAGCAACTATTGAATTTTTTTCCAGAACTATTTGAAGTTAAGTTAAGTGAAGTGAAGTGACGTGACATACAGCTAAGTATGGTGACCCATACTCAGAATTCATGCTCTGCATTTAACCCATCCAAAGTGCACACACACAGCAGTGAACACACACCCGGAGCAGTGGGCAGCCATTTATGCTGCGGTGCCCGGGGAGCAGTTGGTGGTTCGGTGCCTTGCTCAAGGGCACCTCAGTCGTGGTATTGCCAGCCCGAGACTCAAACCCACAACCTTAGGGTTAGGAGTTAAACTCTCTAACCACTAGGCCATGACTTCCCCCATCTATTTCTGGTTCTCTTATCTATGACAATGACTATGCCAACTTTGTACACAACTTTGACATCCGTACAAATCTAAAATTCTCTAAACAACCCCCAGCATGCCTTTTCAACATTTCACAGTCTTTTACATGTCAGTGTCTGTCTTTCATCTGGTTATCATCCTCAGCCCAATGGACAAACCGTGTGCCTCAACCAGGAGCTAGAACGTTTCCTTCGTTCACACTGCCAATTCAACCAAATTGACTGGGGTCCACTGGACTTGGCCCAGAGAGACCTCATCTGACATGTCCAGTACTCTGTCCATGTTTACTTCCTGGGCTACATCACTGGCCCCAATGGCATATCAATGGATCCTTTCAAGGTACAAGCCAGTCAACCCTGGCCACAGCCCATCACCCTGAAAGACCTGCAGTGCTTCCTGGGCTCTTCCATCTTCCATTCCGCTCTTCTGAAACAACAACCTTTGCTCTTTAGTCATCCTTTCTCCTATCAGTTCAATCTAGTGGACTCTGGACCAATTTTTGCATGAACTAAAATTGAATTAGAAAACAAATGTTTTAAAATGACAATTGTTTTTAATACAGTTCTCACAGTCTCTGAAAAGCGTGTCTGATCTGACGACGATAACAGGCTCTCACTTTTTCCTTTTTTGCTTGTAAACTCTTCTCTGAATGAGGTTTCTTTGTTTTAACAGCTAATGATTCCTCAGATGGTTGCCTTTCTGAACAATCTATTGTTTGAAATATGACCTGGCAGCTCAAATTCTAAATTATAATTATACCATCATGTTAAGGCAATGAGGCACTTTTGAACAGTTTTTAGTTTACTTGCTCAATAATTGATTTTAACTCAAAAATATTTAATATTAAATTAAAATTTTTAAATAATAATATAAATTAAAATAATATTAAAATATTATTAAAGCAATCAGTCAGTAGATAAAGATAAAAATGCAAAGAAAAAAATCACGTAAACAGTGCTTAAAAAAACAAACATGCACTGCATTAGATTTATATAGTCAAAATACATTATGCTAAGTTGTTTGCTTACGAAAAGAAGGAGGCCTGCATTTAAAATAAGCGGTACAATTTCTTTAGATACAATTTTAAGTCAAAACCAAACATATTTAAATAAACCCTTTGCCAAAATGGGCAAATAATTAAATACCTTTGACTGTTCTGGTCCCTAGCTGTATCTGCAAACTGTGAGTGCTATTCACAAAGCTTGCATACAAAAATACCTGAGCATGAGTATTTGAGTCTGTTTTTATTTCAATAGTTCCTGACTTGTCACTTAAGTACCAGTAACTGACGTCCCTACAACATATATAAATTGCATTTCATTACAGTAGCTATTTTAGTGACCCTTTAAAAAAAAATTGTTGACCAATAATCTAAATCAGTAACATGATTTTTACACTAACAAATCTATATATAGAGTATACACACTCACACACAACCAAATTAAATATCAGTGGTAGAAAAATTCTAATAAAATAATTCAGTTTGGACGTCTGTCATTATATTTGCTGTATGTAAGAATTTGTAGAGAATGGTTGCAGGCCCTCCAATCAAAAGCAGCATACTGCATTTGTTAAGACTGAAACAATAATCATCACATTATCTGTATGAAACATAAAAAAGTAGCACACTACAATAGTACCCTGTAGTACAGGCTACAGTACAAAATATACCAAATGTGCAAACAATAGCCATAAAAAAGGCTGTTGCAATGCAGTCAACAAAAGCATTCATAGGAACATTATGAATAATGTTATATAATATAATAATTATGCCAGAAAAAAATCTTACTTATGACAACAGGAACAAGAACCAAGTAAAACAGCAAACTAAGTCCACATACAAAACAAGGGCACAAGGACAGGGCAGTGCTGGCAGGACATGCTGGAGCAGATAGCTGCCACAGCAGAGTGGAAGACCACCCCAGTGGAACAGAGACAGGGAACCAAACAGACTCAGGGGCATAGATGGCATAGTTGGCCATAATAGAACAAGCAAGTAACACAGGGAGTTCAGGAATGACACTTCAAGACAGTACAAGCAATCAGGAGTAGGTGCTGCCAACTCTAGGTTAGACCACTGGGCTATGGAACACAGACACTATCGGACATGGAAATGGTTCATGGGCTCAACATCCCCCACTGAATGGGGTCCACTCATTCACGGATATAGTCTTCAAGAAATTATGACCCTGTCCCTGATGGAGAAGCAGACACTCTCCTGGTGGTAACGCTTCTGGCTCCATTTAGGCTTTGGTGGTCTGTAACACTGGTGAGTCATAGATGGATGAAAGCAGAGGATCCATGTGTGGAATAAAGTTTATTAACTCTTTCCCCGACAGCATTTTTTTTTTAAAGTTGCCAGCCACCGGCAGCAATTTTGATGATTTTCACTAAAATTTGATGGTCTCCAGAATATTTTGCTGTATGAATATTTGAAGACACCAAATACACCAAATATGCAATACACCAAAATAAAGATCAGAGCCTTTACTTTTAAACAAAATAAATCTGTTTTATTCTAGCTTAAATCATTCTTTTTTTATCAACACTTGAATATAGATAGGTTTAATAAACAATTCATAATTTTGAGCAAAAAGGTGAGAAAATCACATTTTTATCAAAAACTACATCTGGATAATATCCAGTACAATTATCAAAGCATAAATCCAGTGAATCGCTTCCATCAACACCTCCAAAGCTTGCACTGACAAATACCACTTCCGGGATCAACATTTTACCATGTAACATTATGCAGTTTTCATTTATATGTTGTCTATTGCTGATGATCACATTATTTTTCATATGCATCTGTTTACATAAGAGATCGCTGTTTCTCCGTCCTTTTCACATGTGTTTTTGTTTGGGAGGTTTTGTACTTGTTCAGATGTGTAATAGTGCCCCCTAGTGTATAACAATGAAAACACGAAAAGCCGTAAAAACTCATCAAGACGAGATAACTCATCAGTGGTGGGGAAAGAGTTAAAGAAATAATCAAACATACAAAAATTATATACAAGAAACCAAGAACACCATCAAAAACCACCAGATAACACCCAAAAAGGAATCACAGAAACACAAGGGCTTATATACACAAGGGTTAACAAGACTAAGTAGACACAGCTGGTAATAATCTGAATCAATGAATTAATGACAAAGGGAAACAGGAACGAAGCAAAACTGCAAACTCAAAGTCCACATACAAAACAAGCAAAACAAGGGCACAAAGATAAGAAGAACATGATTTTTTTTTCCATCAGAAAAAAATAAAGCTGAAAGAACTTAGGCTCCAAAGTATCAGCTAAATCAATAAATCTAATGATGTGATTTTTTTGTTTTCTTCATTATTTAACACTCAATGGGCATTTACAGGGTGATTGGTGATTCTGTTGTCCCAAAGATTGCAGATTTCATATTACATACTTCCAGTTGATCCTGCACCAAATGAGCAACATCCACTGAGATTAACTGAAAAAGATAGTAATTGTATGTACTATTTTTGTCCTTTTTGAAGCTGGAAACTTTTAAGCAACACTTTTATTGAATAGACAAAAACACAGCTGAATTATTCTTAAAACATCTGTTTAAATATTTGTTTAAAATGCTTTTTAAATAGTTTTAGAAAGAATATAGCATGTCACACCACGCAGAAAGTTCTCAGTGTCTCGGAAATATTTCATGTCATTTAACTATTAGGAGAATAATTGCTTCCTTGCTTTGTGCATGAAAGCTTGTTCATATTTGTTAAAATGGTGTTTCCTCAAGAAGTCGTTTCCAGTTATTTTTATTTTTTTTAAATGACACTCATTCTCCCAAATGGAGCAGCACAACATTTTTTTCACTAAATGGATAAAACTTTATCTGTGTTTACACTTAACATCAATACACTGTGCACTGGTCTTTCCACTGGTCATATACTCCATGTCTCAGGTCACAGGAATCTCCCAATATGTCCTCCATTGGGCTTATACAAATAACAAATATTTTCCTTGGATATTGTGTTTCATAGTGCTCACGCTCCTCATAGCAGACAGAGTGACATTATTTAACAATGGAGCCAGTGACCTCAGCATTCAATAGCGAATTGCATGTGCCATGTGTCAAACAAATTTAGCACACGGAAACTTGACTCAAAGATGGTGTAAGGTGGACTTTATTTGGAGCTCTGTATTGCATGTTGCATACTTGGACTGTGGAATCACCAGGGAGTTCACCTCAATCCGAAGTCTAAAGGATCAGGGCTACTTCAAGCATAAGACAGTTTTTGGGAACTCCTTAGAGACAAAACTGAAACATCGTTTCTGTTATCTACATGTACAAATTTAGAGATGGCATGGTCAGAATGCGCACGCACATATGCAAGCACACACTCATATATTGTTTTCACTAGCATTAAAATAGCAACTTTTAGAATTTATTAAACCAAAGCCATTAACGGATCACTCAACATTTCCAAGGGTCAACAAGAATCCTATTAAAGTTTGGGTGGCACGTAATCTGGTAGTGGTGGCATACACATTCATTTCAAAGTGATTGAGTGAATGTACTGAAATGCCTAAAGATGAAAAATGATCACTAAATGTCTGGCTGCTGCAGCATGCTTGTTGCCAGGGCAGCAGGTCAACAAAACAAAGTCAAGCTCTGTCCACACCTTACATCTGTGGTTAACATTAAAGATAGAAATGTAGGGATCTGTCTGCACTGTTGTCTAATGGGTTTGAAAGGTTGGAGGAAAATCTAACAGGAGAAGACAGGTAACCTTTGCCTAAGGAGGACAGAAAGGTGTGGTGAGCAATAATCAGATCTCTGTAATTCTGTATTGCACCATCAACTGTCCTGCTGTGATGGCTTTGGGTGTTATGGATAAGTGAAAGGGACAGAACTGAATCAAGAATCATGAAAATCACAGTTCTGTTTTTAATAAATGTAGGACAAAATGGAATAAGAGTAAGATGTGGGGGACAGAGAAAAGGCAGTAAAAGAAAGAAAGAAAGAAAGAAAGAAAGAGAAATAAAGAAAGAAAGAAAGAAAGAAAGACAGACCAATAACAGTCTAGATCTCTAAGTGGAAAGGGAGGTGCTGGCAGACTGTCAGCAAAAATAATGAGCATCATTTATGTATTTATTTACATTTTTCATAGCCTCATGTATTGCATTGTTTTAAATATGTGACACAAGGTTTGCTTGATGTGTTTCAGACTTTTATCAACAGAAACTGGGAAAGTCCAGAATAAACCACAAATCTTGGCAGTACCAGGCCTAACCACCTTCATTACAGTATAACCTCACTCATGCTTACATCTAAATGGTAGCAAATCCTTGCAGCCATGTGTCAACATGTAATGGAAGGCCTTCAGAGAAAAACAGAAGCTGTTTGAAATGAACAACAGAAAAGCACATGTGGATATGGTATCTGTACATCTTCATACATTTAAACATAACACATAGTACTTGTACCATTTTTGAAACACCAAAATGTATTTTTATTACTTTTTATGATATGCACTGTTATATTCATATTATTTCACCTGCACCTTTATGCTCAATTCATTCCCTACCTTCAAGTACAATGTCTATAAAAGCCCCTGTGTCTACAGTCTTATGCAACCTATAAGGGATAATAGAGGATCTTGATTTAACTAAGACAAATTTGTCTTAACTAAGAAAAAAAAAGGAAGGAAGGAAAAGAAATAATAAAAGACATGAAGCTGAGTTGGCATATTGCAAATTTTGCCCAGCAGGTCAGTTTGTGTGCAATGTTATATAAACATGGGTGTGTGGAAAGTTTGAAAGAATGGATTTCAGCAGTATTAATTCTCCAGAATAAGGTTACTGATCCAGTTATAACCATGTCATAATAATACTGTTAATATTTTTATCCCCAGTGGATTTATGATGGAATGATGGATGACACTTGTAACATTGCAGACCTGAATTATTTTGTTGCTCAATAAGGATTTAACATTTTAACGTCCTAATAGCTAGTTAATACCTATATGCAGACATTTATTTTATTCTCATGGAAAAACAGTTTGTCCAGCTATAGGCTCTAAAAGTCGCCAGGGCCGAGCATATCTGCAAACTCATAGAAAATAACCAAAATAATCCAAGGTTTTATTTAGCACAGGGGCTAGATTAACAAATAATCAGACGTCACCCAAACGAAATATTCCCTTACAGTTTAGTAATACTGTTACGATTTTTTTCACCAATAAAATAGATAACATCAGAAATACAATAACAAATGTAGAATCTACAGCATCTTGAAATTCAGTTTAATTGGTCGCACCCAAAGAAACACTGCAGTGCTTTACACCTACAATACAGGAAGAGCTAAATAAACTTATCACTGCATCTAAATCAACAATATTATTAGATCCTGTACCCACTAAATTACTGAAAAAGTTGTTCCTTGTAGCAGAACTGTTTCTCAATATTATTAACTCATCGTTATCTCTAGGTCACGTCCCAACACCCTTCAAGCTGGTGGTTATTAAGCCTTATTAAAAATAAATAAATAAATAAATAGATCCTAGTGATCTGGCAAATTACAAACCCATTTCAAATTTTACATTTATGTCAAAAATTTTTGAAAAAGTTGTGTCTGCTCAATTATGCTCCTTCCTGCAAAAAAATTATATTGATGAAGAATTTCAGTTAGGTTTCATTCCTAGCACAGAAACTGCACTTGCTAAAATTACAAATGACTTGCTTCTTGCGTCAGACCAAGGCTGCATATCATTGCTAGTTTTACTTGATCTTGGTGCTATGTTCGACACTATAAATCAATGACATACTCATAGATTGATTACAAAACTATACAGGTATTCAAGGGCAGGCTTTAAGCTGGTTAAAATCCTACCTGTCTGATCGCTATCACTTTGTCTATTTAAACAAGGAATCATCTCAATTAACGCCAGTAAAGTATGCAGTCCCACAAGTATCTGTCCTAGGCCCTATGCTATTTTCAATATACATGTTGACTCAGGTGCGCTGCAGGTGCGCTGCACTATCAGTTTAAGAATAAAAGCGAACGATCAAATTAATCAGATTAGACTGATAGATAATATCAGAAATATGCTGTGAATTAAGTTATATTTTATCACTTTAAACAACAGAGAGTGATAGTAAGATAGAGATTCTACAGAAAAACAAAGCTACACGGAACTACAATCACAAACCTGCAGCACGGCAAACAGGAAACAGGAATAACACTGTCCAACACTGTCCAACAGCGACACCCACAGGTATTTCTGGAAATCTACAATGTCAGACTCTGTTTCGTGTCTGTGTGTGTTTCCTTTCCTCACGTGCTACGTTTTGTTTATTTCCTTATTTGGTCTTCCTGTTCCTGTCCTTATTGTGTTATCATTTTTTCCAGGTGTTCCCAGTTCTGTTCCATTGTTCCCAGGTGTGTACCATTAGTTTCATTGTATTTAAAGTGTGTTCTGCCCCCACGTTTCCCATCCGGTATTGTTCGTCTCACCCCAGTGCTTCGTGTGCTTTCCTGGTGTTCTGTTAATAAACCAAACAACACAAAACTCAACACCACATGTTTGCATGTGTCAATGTTTACGAATAGATTAAATGAAACAGGACAAAATTCATCTTTACAAACTATATATCTGTCACACCCCTGGATTTATTATGTGTGTTTTTGCCCCTGTGACCCAGTTTCTGTCTCCCGTGGTTTGTTAATTTTATTCCAGGTGTGTCTAGTTTCATTCCCATGTGTTCCATGTCCCCATTAATTTAGTAATTCCATGCACCTGTCTGCTTCTCGTTATCCTGTCTTTATAAACCTTGTACTTTCAGTTCAGTTTTGTCGGGTCTACCAGTTATAAGTCAGTACGTGTGTCTTCCTCCTTACCCCTGTGTTGGATAAATAAAGACTCTCTCGATTATTCTCAACTCTGTGTTCCTTCCGGCAGCGTAGTGTGACAGAAGACCCGACCAAAAAAGTTTAAATTGCGTGTCTCCCCTCAGTTTGTTTTCCGGTTTTCCACAGTCCTTTTTTTTCTGTAGTGTTGTGTCTATGGATCCCCTTCTTCACCCCGAATTCCTCCTCCTCCTGCTTGAGCAGGAAGGTCGTTCTCTCAAGGACCATACGAGACAGTTCCTACTGCTAGCTAACATCACCAGCTACCCGGACGACTAGCTCTGCGTGTTCTATAACGCCAGCCTAAACTCCAAGTGCAGAGCGTTGTCGTCTGAAGATCGTCCTTGGGAGGAATTCGCCACCTTCGTGGAGTGGACTCTGGCGAGAAATGGGTCACCACTCACCATCTGCCTGATGAAGGATCGCGCCAGGTCCACTCTGGACCTAGAGCCCAGCCTACCATCTCCCCGATGTGCAGAGCGCATGCCCGAGCCCACAGATGATGGAGAGCCAGAGCCCAACCCATCAGACCAGGTGCAAGAGCCGGCCACCGCAAGGGAGAGAGCCGCAGACGGTGTGATTTGCGGCTGAGGGTGAGTGGACTATGGAGTGCCAAATGTGCCAAAATGAGGAGTATCTTATAGACTGGGAATCTGAACTGGAGGTTGAACTGCCCCCTCTCCCCTCTCCGACGTCTCCGCTGGTCCCGTCCAGCCGTCCTTCATCCTTGGTTTCCTCGTCCAGCCCTGAGGGGGCTCCCAATTTTCCAGTGCCAGTCCCCGAGTTCAATTCAATTCAATTCAATTCAAGTTTATTTGTATAGCGCTTTTTACGATACAAATCATTGCAAAGCAACTTTACAGAAAATTAAGTTTCTACATTATTTAGTAGTAGCTTATCAGTGATGACTGTCAGTTTATGTGTATACGGCAGAAATCTTCAGAAAAATCAATAAAAGACGTAAACAAACAGACGATTAACACTATTTACAGCAATTATGCAATCAAAAAAATATCAAAACATTTTACTTCCTAATATAATCAAAAGAAAAGCATCATCTGAGGTCCTCGGAGGGGTTGGCATCATCTCTTCTCAGGTGTTCTGGATCCAGACTGGAGCTTGTTTAAATCCTAGTTACCACGGGATGTAGATCCCGTGACAAAACAGAGAAACAAATAGAGACATAATTAGCGTAGCTGCTGTTCCAGCCAAGTAAAATTAATTAGTTTAACCCAAGCTAAAGAATAATAATGCGCATTTGATCAGATATAACTGCAGTCCAAAATTATGAGATGCATTATTTGAATGCTTGGGCAAAGAGGTGTGTTTTTTAATCTAGTTTTAAACAGAGGAAGTGTGTCTGAACCCTGAACATTATCAGGAAGGCTATTCCAGAGTTTGGGAGCCAAATGTGAAAAAGCTCTACCTCCTTTAGTGGACTTTGCTATCCTAGGTACTATCAAAAGTCCAGCATTTTGTGACCTTAGGGAGCGTGATGGATTGTACCATGGTAGAAGACTAGTTAGGTATGCAGGAGCTAAGCCATTAAGGGCCTTATAAGTAAGTAATAATATTTTGTAACTGATACGGAACTTAATGGGTAGCCTGGTCTTGTTGAGATATATAGTTGAGTATCATCAGCATAACAGTGTTATAACAGCATAACATACCATCAAGTTAGGCACATCAACCATAACTCCTTCAAAAACAGCCAGAAACCTTGGAGTTATGATTGATGATCAGCTAACTTTCTCAGACCACACTGCTAAAACTGTCCGGTCCTGCAGATTTGCTTTATTCAACATTAAGAAGATCAGGCCCTTTCTTTCGGAACATGCTGCACAACTCCTTGTTCAAGCTCTTGTTCTGTCCAGGCTAGACTATTGCAACGCTCTCTTGGCAGGTCTTCTAGCCAGTTCTATCAAACCTTTACAATTAATCCAGAACACGGCAGCAAGATAAATTTTTAATGAGCTGAAAAGAATACACGTCACACCTCTGTTTATCAATTTGCACTGGCTACCAATAGCTGCTCGCATAAAATTCAAGGCATTGATGTTTGCATACAAAACCACCACTGGCTCTGCACCCCTTTACCTAAATTCATTACTTCAGACCTCTAGAAGCTTGCGTTCTGCAAGTGAACATCGCTTGATTGTGCCATCCCAAAGAAGCACAAAGTCACTTTTACGGACTTTTAAATTAAATGTTCCCTCCTGGTGGAATGACCTGCCCAACTCAATCTGAGCAGCTGAGTCCTTAGCCATCTTTAAGAATCGGCTTAAAACACATCTCTTCCATCTTTATTTGACCCTCTAACTTTTTCACTCACTATTCTAATTCTATTTAAAAAAAAATATATATAACTACCTTTCTAATCTTTTTGTATTCTATCTATTTTCTTTTCATTTATTATACAATTATAAAAAAATACCTCTAACACTAGCTTGCTCTATTCTTTTTCTATTCTATCTGTTTTCTTTTTATTTATTATATTATTTAAAAGCCCTTGCTACGTATACTGTGTTTAGGCTAACTGAGACTTGTTATAGCACTTATATATCATTGGTCTTTTGTTGTTTTTGATTGCTTCCATTGTCCTCATTTGTAAGTCGCTTTGGATAAAAGCGTCTGCTAAATGACTAAATGTAAATGTAAATGTAAACAGTGGAAACTAATTCCGTATTTTCTAATGATATTACCAAGGGGCAACATGTATATTGAAAATAGCAGAGGACCTAGGACAGATCCTTGTGGCACTCCATATTTTACTAGTGATAAATGAGATGACTCCCCATTTAAATAAACAAAGTGGTAGCGATCGGACAGGTAGGATCTAAACCATCTTAAACCCTGCCCTTGGATACCTGTATAGTTTTGTAATCTATCTATGTCATGATCTATGGTGTCGAACGCAGCACTATGATCAAGTAAAACTAGCAATGAGATGTAGCCTTGGTCTGATGCAAGAAGCAAGTCATTTGTAATTTTAACCAGTGCAGTTTCTGTGCTATGATGGGGCCTGAAACCCGACTGAAATTCTTCATAGAGATCATTTTTTTGGAGGTAGGAGCACAATTGAGCAGACACAACTTTTTCTAAAATTTTAGACATAAATGGAAGATTTGAAATGGGTCTGTAATTTGCCAGTTTACTAGGATCTAGTTTTGGTTTCTTAATAAGAGGCTTAATAACCGCCAGCTTGAATGGTTTTGGGACGTGACCTAAAGATAACGATAATAATTAATGAATAATATTGAGAAGCGGTTTTTCTGCTACAGGTAACAACTCTTTCAGTAATTTAGTGGGTAAAGGATCTAATAAACATGTTTTTGGTTTAGATGCAGTGATAAGTTCATTTAGCTCTTCCTGTCCTATAGTTGTAAAGCACTGCAGTTTATCTTTGTGTGCGATGGATAAAACTAAAGTAATAGACGCTGTAGAATCTACATTTGTTATTGTATTTCTGATGTTATCTATTTTATCAGTGAAGAAATTCATAAAGTCATTACTATTTAACTGTGAGGGAATATTTAGATTGGGTGGCGTCTGGTTATTTGTTAATCCCACTGTGCTAAATAAAAACCTTGGATTGTTTTGGTTGTTTTCTATGAGTTTGTGGATATGCTCGGCCCTGGCCGTTTTTAGAGCCTGTCTATAGCTGGACATACTGTTTTTCCATGCAATTCTAAAGACTTCCAAGTTAGTTTTTCTCCATTTGCACTTAAGACTACAAGTTTCTTTCTTGAGAGAGTGGGTATTACTGTTGTACCATGGCACAGTACGTTTTTCTCTAACCTTTTTCAATTCGATGGGGGCAACAGCTTCTAATGTATTGGAGAAGATATTGCCCATGTTGCAAGTCATTTTGTCTAGTTCATGTGTATTTATGGGCACAGAACAGTTGAGATAAATCAGGCAGGTTATTAATGAATCCTTCTTTGGCTGCAACAACAATACTTCCTGGACGACAATAAAAAAAAGCTATATAGTTATTATTATCAATATGCAGACAAGGAAATGGTCAATAACATCATCACTTTGAGGTACAATATCTATGTCAGTAAGATCGATTCCATGTGATATAATTAAATCTAGCGTATGATTAAAACGATGAGTGGGCCCGGTGACATTTTGCTTTACTCCAAAACAGTTTAATAAGTCAGTAAATGCAAGTCCTAATGCATCATTTGTATTATCAACGTGAATGTTAAAATCTCCGAAAATTAGCGCTTTATCAGCGGTAACCAACAGGTCTGAGAGGAAATCTGCAAATTTATTGAGACCTGCAAATTTATTGAGACCAGCAGAATATGACAGAGGATGAGTAGTAAATGGAATAGGAATGAGAATCCTTGCAATCGGGTAATGCACTTGCCGGATGGGATGACCAGAGTAGCCGGTTGGGATGACCAGAGTGGAGGATGGTGAGCACACCCCTCGGCGATGGTAAGTAGTAGAGGTACTTGATCAAAGCAACACAGGAGAGTAACTGGAGCCATGGGGAAGAGAAGGCAGATCGCTTGGAGAGAAGGTAAACACAAGAGGTAAGTTTAAGTATGAGTCAATTCAAGTAACTTAGCAGGGAAATGTTCCGCTGATCAGTCACGAGATCGGACAACTGATGATCCGAGGTGTGTGCTTATATAGTGCTGGGGAAGATTGATGATTGAATGGTGAACAGGTGCTAGTGATTAATATTCAGGTGAGGGAGTGCGTTGTGATGAGCCTGACTGACTTGTGACAGTACCCCCTCCTCCAGGGCCCGCTCCTGAGGGCCGACTACCCTGACGACGTGGTGGTCTTCCTTGGCCTTGGGGAGCAGGGCGATCTGGGTGAGAGGTATGGAATTCTTCTAGGAGTATAGGGTCTAGGATGTCGTCTCTAGGGACCCAGGAACGTTCTTCTGGGCCGTAACCTTCCTAGTCGATGAGGTACTCTAATCTCCCACCACGTCGCCGGGATTCTAGGATCTCCTTCACATTGTAGATGGCTCCTTCCTCCAATAGTAATGGGAGAGGGCGTTCCTCTGTCCGGCCAGGCTCTGTGGAGACAGGAGGGTGAAAAGGTTTTAGAAGTGAGACATGAAAGGTTGGGTGAATTTTGTATTGAGGAGGGAGTTGGAGTCTGTAAGTGACTGGGTTGACTTGTTCCTGGATAGTAAAGGGGCCGACGAATCTGGGACTCAGTTTCTTACAGGGCAGGCGGAGTCGGATGTCACGAGTGGACAGCCAGACCTTCTGTCCCGGTTGGTAGGTGGGAGTGGGTGTGCGACGCAGGTCGGCTGCCATCTTCTGTCTGCGCACTGCCCGTTGGAGGTGATGGTGTGCCTCGTCCCAGACTCTCTCGCTCACCCGGAACCAGTAGTCAACGGCAGGGACATCGGAGGGGTCTCCAGACCAAGGGAAGAGAGGGGGCTGGTAACCGAATACGCACCGGAACAGGGTAAGGCCCGTGGATGGCTGGCGGAGGGAATTCTGGGCGTACTCTGCCCAGCCCAGGAACTGGTTCCAGGAGTCCTGGTGGCCATGGCAGAAGGTCCGGAGGAAGCGACCTACTTCCTGTATCTTCCTTTCTGTCTGAACGTTGGATTGTGGGTGATAACCTGAGGAGAGGCTTACAGTCACACCTAGGAGTGAAAAGAAGGATTTCCATACCCGGGATATGAATTGTGGTCCACAGTCCAAAACGATGTCCTCGGGGAGTCCGAATTGACGGAAGACCCAATTGAATAGGAGCTCTGCTGTTTCAAGGGCAGTGGGTAGACCCTATAATGGGATGAGTCGACAGAATTTAGAGAACCTATCAATAATGACCAGAATACAGGTATTACCATCCAAGGTGGGTAGATCTGTGCTGAAGTCCACTCCTAGGTGTGACCAGGGACGGTCTGGGATGGGTAATGGATGGATCTTGCCAGCGGGAAGATGTCGGGGACTTTTGGAGATGGCGCAATCGTGGCAACCTCGGACAAGTCTTCTCACATCTCCTGCCATGTTGGGCCACCAGAAACGATCTTTTAGCAGCGAGAGAGTCGCGTCGGCCCCTGGGTGGCCAGTGCCTAGGGAGGTGTGAGTGGCATGTATGAGCAGGGTGCGCTGTGTCCGAGGAACATATCTGAGTCCGGGGGGACAGCCCGGCGGAGCAGGAGGAGGGACTTCGGAGGCGACTGGTGGAGAGTTATATTGAATCGGGCTGGCTATGAGTTGAGTTGGGATTATCGTTTCTGGCTCGTCTGTACTTTCCTCCGACGTGTGAATTCGGGAGAGGGCATCAGCCTTGGTGTTGCGCGAACCTGGTCGATAGGAGATCGAGTGAAAAATAGGGCCCATCGAGCCTGGCGAGGGTTAAGACGTTTAGCCTCTCGGAGGTATTGTAAATTCTTGTGGTCAGTGAATACCGTGAAAGGATGTACAGCTCCCTCGAGCCAATGTCGCCACTCCTCCAGAGCCAATTTGATGGCTAGTAGCTCCCAGTTTCCAATATCATAGTTTTTCTCCGCCGGGCTGAGCTTCTGGGAGAAGGCGGCGCATGGATGGAGTCGGGGAGGAGTCCCCTACCGCTGTGAAAGCACTGCTCCAACTCCAGTGGTCGAGGCATCCACCTCTACCTCGAAAGGGAGGTCTGGGTCAGGGTGAACGAGGACGGGGGCCCTGGTGAAGGCTCGTTTGAGGGTTGTAAAGGCTTCGGTGGCGGCTGGAGTCTAGGACAGATATTTGGGTTTGTTGTGGAGGAGGTCTGTGATGGGACTGGTAATTGAGCTATAGTTCTTAATGAAACGGCGATAGAAGTTAGCAAAACCTAAGAAACGTTGGAGTTCTTTTATGGTTGATGGGAGTTGCCAGGAGGTGATGGCTTCAATCTTCCCCTCGTCCATGTAGATGCCTGAACTATTGATGATGTAACCCAGGAATTGAACAGATGGCTGATGGAAGGTGCATTTTTCTGCCTTGAGGAATAAATGGAATTTCCGTAACTGGGTTAGGACTGCTCTTACATGTTGGCGATGTTCGGCCAGGCTCCGGGAGTAGATGAGGATATCATCTATGTAAACTATAACAAAGTGGTTGAGGTACTCCCGGAGCACTTCATGCATGAAGTCCTGGAAAACTGAGGGGGCGTTGACTAGGCCATAAGGCATCACCCTATACTCGTAGTGGCCAGTAGGGGTCACAAATGCGGTCTTCCATTCGTCACCTTCCCGGATACGGATGAGATTGTATGCGCTTCTGAGATCTAGTTTGGAGAATATGACTGCTCCTCTGAGCTGTTCAAGGGCAGCTGGGATGAGGGGAAGAGGATACCTGAATTTGACTGTGATTTGGTTTAGTGCTCGGTAGTCGATACAGGGTCGTAGACCTCCATCCTTTTTGGCCACGAAGAAGAAGCTGGAAGCGGCAGGGGATGTGGATGGAACTATATAACCTTGTTTTAGAGCCTCTTCAATGTACTCCTCCATGGCCTCTGTTCCAGAAGGGAGAGCGGGTAGATCTTCCCGCGAGGCACTGGCGCACCCAGAGTCAGGTCGATGGCACCATTCCAAGGGCGGTGAGGAGGAAGTTGTGAGGCTTTGTGTGGGCAGAAGACGTCACTAAATTCACGGTAACAAGGGGGAATTTCAACTGAACATTTGTCAACAGGGCTTTCAACGGAGGTGGTATTTATGGGCAGAACTTGTGGAGTTTTCATCGGTGGTGAGGGTCTGTGAGGGAAGCAGGATGGGAAACACTGGTCACCCCACCGGAAGATTTCGCCTGTTGACCAGGGGATAACTGGATTGTGTTGGACCAGCCATGGACGACTGTTGATTCTTCTAACACTAGGAAGGTAATGGATTCAACATGTAGCAAGCCAACGGTTATTTGAACTGGAACCCACACTGTATCGAATATGCTGGTGGTCAAGGGGTTTTCCGGTGATGGTGATCACTTGGTAGGTGGTTTCGGTTGAGTTGGGTGGTAACTTGAGCTGGCGGCAGAGGCTCCCCAAGATAAAGTTCCCGGCTGACCCGGAGTCGAGGAGTGCGGTAACTGGAAGAGTGACGTAGTCAGCAGTAAGTTGTACAATGGTGGTGAGTGGATTCATTTTAATAGGTGATGGTTTGATATAACTCACCGCTGGCCGCTGGCCGATGACTATCGGTTTGCATTGGTTCAGGGTCAGATTCCGGAGGATTCGAGAGTGCGGTTCTGCGATACCAAGTGGGTGATCGGGCAGGTGAGCATTCTTGAAGGAAGGTTTGAAGACGATTGGAACATCTGACGCCTACCAGAACAAATCAATCAACACAACATGAAACTGGCCAAGCGGCCTGAAGGCTGTGAGAAGGGATGCTTTGTTCCAGCCGCTGGCTGCTTCTAGGGTTCTGAACTGCAAGGAATACTGGTGTATAGTCATCTTGCCTTGTTTCAGAGTATACAATTTCTCACCCACTGATGAATCGCCTTCGGTAGTGCCAAACACCTCCCGGAAGTGAGTAATGAAATTTTCTAGGGATCAGGTAGCCGGACCGGCTTGTGTCCATATATTCTCGGCCCACCGAGCGGGAACTGTGAAGGATGAAATGATTAAGGCAATTTTTGATTGTTCATTAGGATATAATTGAGGTTGGGTCTCAATGGCTAGTGAACACTGGAGGAGAAACCCGTTGCAGTCCTCCGCCGATCCAGAGTATGGCGCTGGTCTGACTACCGGACTATAGTAGATGATATTGGCCATAGAAGAAGATATGGGATGTTGTGGTGAATGAGCCCTTGCCGAAGAAGCTGGGGGGCGGCGTGAGGTGTCAGTAACCGCCGCAACGAATCCACCAGCTCTTGAAATGGATCGGGTTTGCTCATCCTCAGCCTTTATAGGTCCGATCACCTGTAACAAACGGACTGGCGACAGAGGATTAGTGGAAACTGGTATTTTATTGAGACCGGCAGAATATGACAGAGGATGAATAGTAAATGGAATGGAAATGAAATCCTTGCAATAGGGTAATGCACTTGCCGGATGGGATGACCAGAGTAGCCGGTTGGGATGACCAGAGTGGAGGATGGTGAGCACACCCCTCGGCGATGGTGAGTAGTAGAGGTACTTGATCGAAGCAACACAGGAGAGTAACTGGAGCCACGGGGAAGAGAAGGCAGATCGCTTGGAGAGAAGGTAAACACAAGAGGTAAGTATTAGTATGAGTCAATTCAAGTAACTTAGCAGGGAAATGTTCCGCTGATCAGTCACGAGATCAGACAACTGATGATCCGAGGTGTGTGCTTATATAGTGCTGGGGAAGATTGGTGATTGAATGGTGAACAGGTGCTAGTGATTAATATTCAGGTGAGGGAGTGCGTTGTGATGAGCCTGACCGACAAGTAGACTCATTTAGACCAATATAATCATTTGGTTTTAGCCAGGTTTCAGTCAAGCAGAGTACATCAAAACTATTATCTGTGATCATTTCATTTACAATAACTGCTTTGGGTGTGAGTGACCTAATGTTTATGAGCCCAAACTTTAGAAATTGTTTTTGTTCATTTATTTTAAATTTTTCTGGTTTAATCACGATAAGATTTTTTCTAGATCCTACATTAAATTTATATTTTGACCTCACTATTTGGGGAACAGACACAGTCTTAACAGATTGGACAGCGCAAGTACTTCTAACATTTAAGCGGGTAGAACAAAAGCCATCATAGCAGTTATTTGAGAATTGGCTTACTAGTCAAATGGAGCGTAGAGTCCTGGAGATGTTGTCCGAAAGGAGATCCGCTCCGACTCTGCTGGGGTGCAGGCCATCAGTGCGAAAAAGCATAGGGTGCTCCCAGAAAAGATTCCAGTTATTAACAAAGAGCAGTTTCTGTTCTTTACACCATGACAATAACCATTCATTTAGAGCAAAAAGTCTACTGAACCTTTCACATCCTCGTCGATACGTGGGGAGTGGTCCTGACACGATGATCATCGCCGCGGGCGTCGTGCTGCGAACCGTCTCGATTAGGCTCCTGAAGTCCCTCTTCAGCGTCTCCATCTGCCGCTGCGTGGTGTCGTTAACCCCGGCATAAAGCACGACCGCTCTGGGGCTCTCGTCGGCCTTCAGGATTGTGGGTATCTGCGCAGAAACATCGAGAACACGAGCACCAGGGAAACAGTGAGTGTGCACTTTACCTTTGGCTAACATAGCACGGACATGTCGGACTATGGAGTCTCCGACGATCACAGCGTCGCGTTCCGTCTCGTGGAGGGTAGAGAAGCGGTTCCGTGTGGAGATCCGAGACCGGAGGGGGAGAGGTCGTCGCCCGGGGCCTGGCTCGTGTCCTCTGCTGCGCATGCACCTATGGTCCATGGTGTCCCGGCGCCGGAGTGAAGGACATCTGGGCAGATCGCGTCCTGGGTGCACCAGGCCTGTGCAGAGAAACACACGGGGTGGAGGTGGTGGGACTGTTATTAGTGCACTGCATACTTACCCTGGACTTGTGAGTGTCAGCCCGGGAGGTTTCCAGCGTGGCTCTCCGCCCTCTCAGCTGGGCCTGCCTCTGCTCCAGGACCCGAATCTGCTTCTTCATGGCCTCCAGAGTGTCATCACCTGCAATTATATTTATCCATTAGAACTATATATTTTCAAATATTGTTCTGTCCTGATAGGTAAATTTAAAGTATTTGTTGTAAAGTAAAGGGGGCTAAAAATACCCTATAGTGTTTATAATGTTGGTACATTATAACATTATTAGGCCTGCTGTTATTATTTCTGAATGTAATAAAATGCGACTTATACATGACTTATAATTTTTTTTCCTCTCAAAGACTTTATTTATTTTTAGCGTGTTTTTAAAAAGCATGCAGCAAACAAAAATAGGTGATTAATGGTTAAAATTTGTTACTGTGGGTTGACAAATTTACATTATAGTATACTCAGCAACAGAGTCTGGGCCTAATCTAGGCTATGTTGTTAACTATTTACGAGTCTCGTATATGTTTTTATCCAGTTTTTTTTTTTCATTGCATGATCTGAAAATTACTTTAAGAAACAAAGCCTCCTCCCCCTTAAAAACTGTGCATGCACATTCACTTTGTGTGCTCTGGTGCAGAATCTGCCTTCCGTGTTGCACAGCTGTGGACGATTTAAAAATGTTTGATATAAAGGTTGCTGTCCCATTTTATACAGGAATTGTTCATTTAAAAAAAATCTAATTATATTGCTGTACTGTCTGTTTTGGGTTTTGTTTCATGTTCATGTTTTCATGTCTTTTATTTTGTTATTGTTTGATTTAGCTGTTTGTGTCATGCTTCCCTTGCCCTCATGTATCTCTGCTTCGTGTATGTGTCATGTTCTCATTGGTTATTGTCTGGTCATGTGATTATCAGTTCTGTTTGTTCTCATTGGTACCTCTTGTTCCTTGTGTCATGTTCCCATTGGTTTGTTCTTGTCATGTGACACTCATTGTTTGTATAAGTAGTCATGTTTTGCCATTGTGCTTTTGTCGTGTATTAACGTAATGTAACGTAACCTGCTGTCGGTGAGTCTAGTCTGTTCATGCCATGTCGAGTCAGGGCCTTCACACAAGAAGGCCCCCACGCCAGAGTCCCCAGCCAAGATGGCCGCCATGCCTGAGTCCCCGGCCAAGATGGCAGCCACGCCTGAGTCCCTGGCCAAGATGGCCGCCACGCCTGAGTCTCATCAAGTCTTGGCAGTCACTGAGACTGTTCCCGTGGCCTCAGTACTTCTAGTAATAGCAGTCGCCATTTTGAGCGTGTGGGCCGCTCACTGCGCTCCAGAGACTTTTCCTGTCCACGAGTCTGTTCCTGAGGCTTCTCCTGACCGGGAATCCACTCCAGTGCTTCCAGAGGTGGCAGCTTCCGCTGCAGAACCTCCAGAGGAGGCGGGGTCCACTACAGAACCTCCCAAGGTGGTGGCTCCCACATTCGAGCTCTCTGCCTGCCCTGTCACGGCCAAGGAGGCCGTCCACGAATTCTCGGCCTGCCCTGCCAAGGCCAAGGAGGCCATCCACGAACCCTATGGCTGCCCTGTCACGACCACGGAGGCCATCCACGAACTCACTACCTGTCCTGTCTTGGCCACAGAGGCTTCTCATGTACTCACTGCCTGTCCTGTCTCGGCCACGGAGGCTGCTCATGAACTCTGTCTGTCCTGTCACGGCCAAGTGGTCTGTCCATGTCTCTGCTCCACCATGGCTTCCAGCTCTGTCTTCACCGCCATGGCTCCCCGCTAGGCCTGCACCGCCATGGCTCCCCACTAGGCCTGCACCGCCATGGCTCCATATTGCTCTGGATCTGCTCCACAGCCCAGGTCCCCCAGGTGTGTCATTGCCTCATGATCTGGATCCACCACTGCTCCTAGCTCCAGGCCCGCCATTGCTCAACCCTCCAGGTCCTGTTCCTTTTGACTTTCTGGGTTTTGTTTGGGCGTCAGGAGCCGCCCTTAGAGGGGGGGATATGTAATGTCTGTTTTGGGTTTTGTTTCATGTTTATGTTTTCATGTCTTTTATTTTGTTATTGTTTGATTCAGCTGTTTGTGCCATGCTTCCCTTGCCCTCATGTATCTCTGCTTTGTGTATGAGTCATGTTCTCATTGGTTATTGTCTGGTCATGTGATTATCAGTTCTGTTTGTTCTCATTGGTTCCTCTTGTTCCTTGTGTCATGTTCCCATAATGAATGTGAAAATTAACAATTTCCTAATCGTAAGGCACTCCTCTTGATAATCTTTCAAGGCACACACTAGCATGCCATGGCATACTGGTTGAGAAACACTGCCCTAGGCTATAGGTCCCTGGACTTTACTTTGAGAAGTAGCTCACCTACTTTTAGATTTGTTCTGAGGTTGCTACACATAATTTGTGTATGTGTGCTCTGTTCTGTGTCTTCTGATCAGATATTAAAGCGAGTTAATACAAACAAACAAATTTGTACTTATTCCCTCACCAAATGAGAATTGATAAGGAATCGGATCGATAAGCAATATCAATAATGGAATCGGAATCATTAAATTCTTATCAATTCCCATCTCTAGTTGTCGTATTCCTCTTGTTAAGCCACTCCTGAACCAAAGACAAAGTCAGAGGCGACTTACCTGGGCTAAGGAGAAGAAGAACTGGACATTCTAATTTATTGAGATGCACCTGTAATTGTACCAAACATGAATCCACAGGATTTTCCCCGTATGAGCTGATGTTTGGCTATCAACCTTGGTTACCGCTTGATCTTGCTTTTGGATTACCCTGTAAAGACCAGTATCTAATTTGCAGTATGTTCAACATCTTAAGTCTCACTTAAAGGAGAGTTATACGGTTGCTTCACAAAATGCACAGAAAATTGCTGACAAGAACAAAATCCAGTATGACAAGCATGTGATCACTTCTTTTGAAGTTGGAGATCGTGTTTTAGTAAGGAATGTCCGTATCCACAGGAAGCATAAGTTAGCAGACAGATGGGAATCTGAAATCTATGTCATTGTGAAGCAAGCTGCTGACCTACCAATTTACACCATCTGTCTGAAGACAAAGGATGGTCAGCTTCACACTCTTCATAGAGATTTTTTGCTTCCTTGTGGGTTGCTACCCGTTTCTGAAATCCCAGACCAAGTTGTGAGTAAACAGAACACAAGATGCAGGACTCAGCTGAATCCTGATTCACAAATCATTGACAGTCCAGATGCTGTTCTTGAGACAGATGATGAAATTCTTGATCCAATATGTAGTGCATATCCAATTGATGAAACAAGGTTTCCCACCGTTCATGAAGTTTTTAGGCCGAATGATTTGAAGGAAGACTCTCATAACCTTGAGATTGTTCATTTACCTTCAGCAGATGATGCAGCTCTGAGGGATCAGAGAAGTGACTTACCTGCAGATGTTCCAGAGCAAGCTTTACCTACCGGAGCTGTAGAAGAACACTTACCTGTTCCAACAGGATGCTTCCCTTGATGTTCCGGAAAATGTTGAGGTAAGTCATCTCCCTGATGCAACATCCGATACTGACCAAGGAAATGCTGAAGATGAATATAGTGGACACAACCAGACTTCCTTTCAGGAGACTTACCCATTTTTACATTACATTTACATTTATGCATTTAGCAGACGCTTTTATCCAAAGCGACTTACAGTGCATTCAGGCTAACATTTTTTACCTAACATACATGTAGTGCAGTTACCCAGACAATCTGCTCGATGAAGAGAGAGGCCTAAAATACTTACTTATCCACAGCTTGGAAACCCTTTGATACATGTAGTGCAATTCTTGTTTCAAAGATTAAACACTGCTTTCATTAATGCATAAGGTGCTAACTTGCTAACACAGCAGATTGCACAAGACCTGAGAAGGAAGAAGACGGAGAGAAATTTGCTATATTAACCAAGCAAGAAAGCAGAAATAATTGAGTAAAACTTTGAAAATAGTGTTTAAAACTCTTGGATTCAGTGGATTCAGTTGTTATTTGTATTATATATAATTACATCATTGTATTGGTGGAAAGTGAATATCTGGACATGGTCAGGTTTTTTCTCCTAAGTGGAGATTGACTTTTGTTGATGGAGAGCCATCCTATTTTGACACTAGAAACGAAAGAAGAAAATTCATTCTACAGGACAATAATATTATTCTAATTCTATTTTTGTCCCTTCCCTGTTCATGGTAAAATATTCCTGCACCGAAACATCTCAGGTTACGCATGTAACCATGGTTCCTCGAGGGAACGAGACGCTGCGTTGAAAAGCTATGGGGAACGCCTTTGGCGAGACCCACTCTGAATATCATGTGCAATCTGTCCAATGGAAGGGCGTGACATCATAGGCAGTGCAGCTATAAGAAAGCTATAAAAGCACATGCTGCGCAGCTGGCTTCAGCTTCGAGTAGGGAAGCAAGTCCCGGGAGGGGTGCCAGGAGTATGCCATTGAGACGCAGCGTCTCGTTCCCCTGAGGAACCATGGTTACATGCGTAACCTGAGACACTCCTCTTCAGGAACTCGAGCTGCATCGAAACGCTATGGGGAACGAGGTGCCCACGCTGCCAGACTTCCAAATCCCTGCCTAGTGTGTATCCGAAGAGCACAGCTAAGGCGAGAGAACAGAAGAGCCAGGAGTGGCTCGCATATCTAGATCGTAATATCTGACGAAAGTAGAAGGCGTGGACCATCCTGCAGCGTTGCAGATGTCCAATAGGGACACACCTGCTAAGAAGGCCTTAGAGGCCGCCATACCCCTAGTAGAGTTAGCCTTGGCTCCCAACAGCAGGGAAGACCAGAGGACTCATAGGTAACGTTGATAGCCTCAACTATCCAACGACTAAGGTTTTGCTTAGTTCCAGGAGAAATCCCACTTTGGGGGGCCCATGGCACACAGGCCATCGGTCCTTCTTTGTCTACAGGGCATACCTACAATTAGCTTCTTCTGGTCGGACTCCCGGAAGGGAGGAGGAGGGCAGAAGGCCTGCAGTACTATAGGTTGTGGTGTGACAGAGGGAACTTTGAAACATAACCCGCTCGAGGGTATAAGAGTGCTTTGGCCGTAACGGGCGCAAAGTCGAGATAAGTAGGGGCCACTGAAAGGGCCTGAAGTTCTCCAACTCTCTTTGGAGAAGTAATAGCCAACAAGAAGGCAGTCTTTATTGTCAGAAATCGATCTGATATCTCCTGAATCAGCTCGAATGGAGCTTTACAGAGAGCCTCTAATACCACAACCAAGTCCCAGAGGGGAACGCGGGACCGTACTGGAGGCCTCAGCCTCAGCGCACCATGGAGGAAATGTGTCACTAGC